>NW_027613904.1:118653-313230 GCF_965212315.1 Lampetra planeri
ACGTGCCGGGGAATGGGGGGCTCTGGCTGCCCCCCACTCCTCTGAACGTTGCGCGTTCGCGGGGAGCGGTGGGTGCAGCAGTTAACGCGTCCCATCAACCCCAACGGTGGATTGCCGCTCGAGGTACGAGAGCGTTGTAGTAAACGTCATCGCGGTGGGAAGACAAAGGCGGCCTGGCGCGGTTGTCACAGTGTCGGCCTTCACCGGGTGCTCACTCGCTAACAGCACTTGCCCCCTAGAGTCCGTCAAGGCTACATCTCGGGTGGGGTACCTTTGTCTTTGTGTATGTCGATGTCGTGAAGATGAACGTTGCAGTGTGCGCGTGGTTTTTAACCCCGTGGTGAAATTTTTCGATAAAACACCGGGATTTACTCGGAAACCGGGTCGTAGATTCCGCGCGTACCATCGTACATTGTACGCACGAACGCCGTGACATGTACAATGTATACACGGTGTCCCGTAAGCCTGGAATCGTAGGGGGGAAACGAAGTCGTTCATATTTCCCTGGACATTGTATCGATAAGACGTCGAGTGCCTGTGGCATCGCCAGCGAGAAGGCGCCATCTTGGATGTTGTTGTTTGATAAATCTCCGGGGTCACCATGGGAACCTCCTTTGCCAGTAAAAATATGATAATGGGTTGTTTACCCTTCTATCTGGCAACAAAACTGACACCTTTTTTTTTACAAGGAGTCATGTTTACATAG
The DNA here is from genome assembly GCF_965212315.1 of Lampetra planeri. Lineage (NCBI taxonomy): Eukaryota > Metazoa > Chordata > Hyperoartia > Petromyzontiformes > Petromyzontidae > Lampetra > Lampetra planeri. The sequence continues at coordinate 119,360 of NW_027613904.1, forward strand.
ACCACAATACCTGCAGTCATAATGCAAACAAAAACCACAACTCTGATAATGTATGCACTGTCCTTGAAGTTGATTGGTCCACACCCGAGACAGCTTTCCTTAGAGCCTAGTCTCACTTGTGTTGGACCAGATGACGCCAAAAGGCGCACAACTCAAAGACAATGCACCATCAGAGTATGAGAGCTCGGGGTAAGCATTTACACCATTGGAACCTCATTTGCCAGTAAAAATATGATAATTGTTTTTTTACCCTTTTATCTGGCAACAAAACTGAAACCTTTTTTTACAAGGAGCCATGTTTGCAAAAAAAAACACAACTCTGATAATGTATGCACTGTCCTTGGGGTAACTTGAAGCGGAGAAAATTCGGAGCGTTGGAACATTTGCGGCAGCGCATTTACTGACGCACGTGACACAGTTCGTGACCCCCCCCCACCGAGACCATTCGCCGTGTTCTTGCCGCCCGTGCCTCTCGTCTGGAGTTGTGCGTCAGGACCAATGGTGGGCAGCACATTGAGCACGTCCTGTGAATGAGAGCGCCGTTGTTGCCTTTCTTGCATTCACTTCTCCGACGATGCCAGACTCATGTGGCCACGCTGCGTGTTCAGCGATCGCGACCTTTTGACTCTTGGGGAGAAGCGCCGGGCAAAGACGTCGCGGCCAACTCCACCAGGGGGCAACTCCAACAGGGGGCAACCCCAGAGGGCAACTCCAGGAGGCAACTCCACCAGGGGGCAACTCCACCAGAGGGCAACTCCACCAGAGGGCAACCAGAGAGGGCAACTCCACGGGGCAACTCCACCAGGGGGCAACTCCACCAGAGGGCAACTCCACCAGGGGGCAACTCCACCAGAGGGCAACTCCACCAGGGGGCAACTCCACCAGAGGGCAACCCCAGAGGGCAACTCCAGGAGGCAACTCCACCAGAGGGCAACTCCACCAGAGGGCAACTCCACCAGAGGGCAACTCCACCAGGGGGCAACTCCACCAGGGGGCAACTCCACCAGGGGGCAACTCCAGAGGGCAACTCCACCAGGGGGCAACTCCACCAGGGGGCAACTCCACCAGGGGGCAACTCCACCAGAGGGCAACTCCACCAGGGGGCAACTCCACCAGGGGGCAACTCCACCAGAGGGTAACCCCAGAAGGCAACTCCAGGAGGCAACTCCACCAGAGGGCAACTCCACCAGAGGGCAAGTCCACCAGAGGGCAACTCCACCAGGGGGCAACTCCACTAGAGGGCAACTCCACCAGGGGGCAACTCCACCAGGGGGCAACTCCACCAGGGGGCAACTCCACCAGAGGTCAACTCCACCAGGGGGCAACTCCAGAGGGCAACTCCACCAGGGGGCAACTCCACCAGAGGGCAACCCCAGAGGGCAACTCCAGAGGGCAACTCCAGGAGGCAACTCCACCAGAGGGCAACTCCACCAGAGGGCAACTCCACCAGGGGGCAACTCCACCAGGGGGCAACTCCACCAGGGGGCAACTCCAGAGGGCAACTCCACCAGGGGGCAACTCCACCAGGGGGCAACTCCACCAGAGGGCAACTCCACCAGGGGGCAACTCCACCAGGGGTCAACTCCACCAGAGGGTAACCCCAGAAGGCAACTCCAGGAGGCAACTCCACCAGAGGGCAACTCCACCAGAGGGCAACTCCACCAGGGGGCAACTCCACCAGGGGGCAACTCCACCAGGGGGCAACTCCACCAGGGGGCAACTCCACCAGGGGGCAACTCCACCAGGGGGCAACTCCACCAGGGGGCAACTCCACCAGGGGGCAACTTCACCAGGGGGCAACTCCACCAGGGGGCAACTTCACCAGGGGGCAACTCCACCAGGGGGCAACTCCACCAGAGGGTAACCCCAGAAGGCAACTCCAGGAGGCAACTCCACCAGAGGGCAACTCCACCAGAGGGCAACTCCACCAGAGGGCAACTCCACCAGGGGGCAACTCCACCAGAGGGTAACCCCAGAAGGCAACTCCAGGAGGCAACTCCACGGGGCAACTGCAGACGGCAAACCTCACGGATTCTCATGCCGGCCCGGATGAACGCCACCGGGCCACTCGGCACAACTTTTGAGTTGAAAACCGCGGGGGGGGGGGGGGGGGGGGGGGGCGGGAGAGGGGGCTCCGGCGAATTGTATCGAGAGAGAATCCTCGCCGTTTCATTTTTGGGTTTCGCTCTCCACCATCTTCGTGTCTAGTTTTGAAAGTTTGTAGCTTTGAAAGTTTGTAGCTTTTTAGTTTGTAAGTTTGTAGTTTTGTAAGTTGGCGTTTCAACCCGCCCGCCCGAGTAGACGACTCGCGTCCTCTCGCCTGCGCGTGTTTCCCCGACGACGATAGGTTTTGCATGTTCGCGGGTCCAGGGGCACGAGGCAAAGCGGTTCTCTGCTAGTGCACGCGCGTGCGCTGCGCGAATGCGGGGAGAAGCGGATGCCGATGGGCGCATCGCGACTGACCGACGCCGCAGCCGCGTCGAGCCTGCGTCGTTTTATTATTGGCGACGTTCTTAGCAGCACCGACAGGGTCCACGTTGAGCGAAAACAAAACAAACACAAAACGACGAACAAAATCGCAGCTCCTTGCAAACAGGACCCCGGAATTAAGAACGACAACGTTCCCGGCCGTCGCGATAAACTCGACGTCGGCTTGACGTGAAGGCACCTTCACGCGCCGTTGCGTATTCACCTTTTTCATCAGTAAACCGTCTTAGTGGACGTCACTGCCAAATGCCTTTGGACGGTCGTCGGCGACTATCGCGTGCCGAGTGGTGGACTCCACTGGCGCACGAGGGCGGCTCCTGGTCCATCTGCTCCAGGCCTCACAGGGGATCTTGTCTTTGTCGGCCGGGATGATGAAGCCACCGGTCGCTCCCGATAGCGCGGCTCTAACCAGAGGGCGCCGTGGTAGCGTGGAGATGTTGACTGCCTCGCCTGGTATGCAGGTCGTGGGTTCGATCGCGACCCCGACGCCTGCTGCTGTATATTCGGAGTTTGCGTGTCTCTCTCTCTATCATCATCACGGTGGCTAGGAGATGTTGACTGCCTCGCCTGTTATGCAGGTCACGGGGTCGATCGCCTGCTGCTGTATATTTGGAGTTTGCGTGTCTCTCTCTCATCATCATCACGTTGGCTAGATGTTGACTGCCTCGCCTGGTATGCAGGAGGTCGTGGGTTCGATCGCGACCCCGACGCCTGCTGCTGTATGTTTGTAGTTTGCGTGTCTCTCTCCCCGTGGTCGCGTGGATTTTTCTCCACATTCAGAATCAACATCATGCGTTCATGGAGTAATTTGGCTGCTAGAATGTCCCACAGGATGAGCCACTTCATTTGCGATGTGCCAGGTCGCTTCTGAAAAAAAAGCTACATGGCTCACCCTGGGGGCCTTACAACTGGTAAAATTTTAAGAATAAAAGTTTATCTACGACAATTATCGTTACTGACAGATGCGTTTAAAAAGGCAAACATGATATTCTAGATTTGAAGTTTTCGTGACTGCAAGAATTCATACTCTAAGGTTTTTTCCGGTAAAGTCACGTAGGTAAAAAAAAATAGAAATAAAATAAAAAATAGAAATAAAATAAAAATCGCGACGTTTCGGAGGCAACACAAGTTTCCGTCTTCAGGTGGAACCGTCACAGCACGATGGCTGTATCAAGTTAAGATAAGTCCCAAGAGACCCGACCAGTATATACAAGGTCCTCTCTTTACTTGATACAGCAATCGAGCTGTGACGTTCCACCTGAAGACGGAAGCTTGTGTTGCCTCCGAAACGTCGTGATTTTTATTTTATTTCTATAATTTTTTTACCCACGTGACTTTACTGAAAAACCCTAAGAGTATGAACCACGAGATTGTTATTAAGACGATCCATGCGGCTGGGCCCAGATCACGAGACCGAACCTACACCGCCCCCCCCCCCCCCCTTGTTCACCAGGACACCTGCAATAGCGTCATCAGTCGTCGCTGCCAACAAGGTCAAAGAGGTCAGAGGTCATCGATGGCAGCGACGTCATCAATGACACTGATAACCTCGATGACATCGATGTCAACGAGGTCATTGAGGTCATCGAGGTGAACGAGGTCATCAAGTTCACCACCCATCACCCACCCCCACCATCCACCTCCACCACAACCCCCACCACCACCACCCACCCACCCCCACAACCACCACCTTGGTGGTACAGGAGGGTGGTGGTACAGGCGGTGGAGGGGTGGTAGAGAGTGGTGGTACAGGTGGTGGAGGGTGGTGGTACAGGTGGTGAAGGAGGGTGGTGGTACAGGTGGTGGTGGAGGGTGGTTGTGGTAGAGGAGAGTGGTGATAAAGGTGGTACAGGAGGGTGGTGGTACAGGTGGCGGTGGAGGGTGGTGGTACAGGAGGGTGGTGGTACAGGTGGTGGTGGAGGGTGGTGGTGGTACAGGAGAGTGGTGGTACAGGAGAGTGGTGGTACAGGTGGAGGAGGGTGGTGGTACAAGCGGAGGGGTGGTGGCACAGGGTGGCACACGTGCGCGCGACGGGCCGAACCGTCTCCACGCTCGCAATAAAAACGACTTGGGGTGGGGCTGCGCTGGTCGGAAAGCCAAAAACCCTCCACCACCCACACCTCCGATGAACGATGTTGGCTACGTACGGTTCGGCACACACACACACAGCCACACAGAGTACATCCAAGAGCAGTTCAACACACACACACAGACACATACACACAGACACAGACACACACAGACACACACACACAGACAGACACACACAGGTACCGCCCCCAGACTCACAAAGCCAGAAGTAACACGGCCGTGATCGCGACACGGAGCGCGCGGGCCTGGCGGCAGCGGAGCGAGCGAGCGTGCGGTCCCCGTGAGGGCGCCACGGTGGCTAGGAGATGTTACCGACCTCGCCTGGCATGCAGGAGGTCGTATTCTTAGGTTTTTTCGGTAAATTCACGTAGGTAAAAAATTAATAAAAGTCAAATAAAATGTTTACTTTTATTAATTTTAATGTTTTACCTACGTGACTTTACCGAAAAAACCTAAGAATATGAATCATTGCAGTCACGAAAGCTTAAAACCTAGAATTAGATACAGGAGGTCGCTTGTGGGTTTGATTCCGACTCCTGACAATAACTTTTAAAATGTTCGAGTTTGCGATGTCTCTCTTTCTCTCGCCGTGGTGGCCGCGTGGATTTTTCCCAACGGGTTCCCTCCGGTTTTGTCCCCTCCACATTTAAAATCAACGTCGTGCGTTTAGAGCAATTTGTCTGCTACTAAAAAAGTCCACGCCGCGCGAGTCTGCGTGTTACATTTACTCTGGGAGTTGAAAGAATAAATGACGATTTGTAAAATAAAACATTTCATTTTAAAATATTACTCGCGTGAGCAAAACGTGTTGTCATACACCCTCCGCCGCCCGACACAGCCAACGAATAACGTTGGAGCGCGATGATCATCCGTGCCAATGTACGACTGCCCTTCAGTATGTCGGACAGCGATCCACACACACACTGGACACGTGGCTAGTCCGACGTTTCGCTGTTAGTTACAAGCAGCATAATCAGGCAGTGGCCAAGATTGTGAATAACGTCCTGACCCAACAATTCTAAGAATCATCAAATTTGGATGGCGACCACCAATTTAGAAAATACGCGTTCAGGGTTATTTGGCTGCTGCTATACATTTCAGCATGATGATGGTGATGATGGTGATGATGGTGACGATGGTGACGATGGTGGTGATGATGGTGGTGGTGGTGATGATGGTGACGATGGTGAAGATGGTGGTGATGGTGGTGATGGTGATGATGATGGTGGTGATGATGGTGGTGATGATGGTGATGGTGACGATGTTGACGATGGTGACGATGGTGGTGACGATGATGGTGAGGATGGTGATGATGGTGATGATGGTGGTGATGATGGTGGTGATGATGATGGTGAGGATGGTGATGATGGTGATGATGGTGGTGATGATGGTGATGGTGGTGATGGTGGTGATGGTGATGATGGTGATGATGATGGTGATGATGGTGGTGATGATGGTGGTGATGATGGTGATGATGGTGATAAGCCAACTTCGTTGAGCTATCATTTGTGATTGCCAGGTCGCTTCTAAGGACGAGCTAAATCGCAGCTCAGTGGGACCTTACCTGGGAAAATAAAATAATTTAGTTTTCGTTAAACAGTTAACTACCTCGCCTGGTCTAAAGGAGATCGGAGACTCGATCCCGACCCTGACGCCTGCTGCTGTATATTTGGAGTTTGCGTGTCTCTCTCTCATCATCATCATCACGGTGGCTAGGAGATGTTAACTACCTCGCCTGGTGCGCAGGAGGTCGTGGGTTCGATCCCGACCCTGACGCCTGGTGCTGTATATTTGGAGTTTGCGTGTCTCTCTCTCTCCCCGTGGTCGCGTGGACTTTTCTCCGGGTTCCTCTGGTGTTTCCCTCCCCATTTAGAACCAACTTCACGCAGTCGCAGGATGTGGCTGCTGCTGCGGCCTTTAAATCCCACTTGATGATGAGCCCACATTAGTTGAGCGATCATTGTTGATGGGCAGGGTCGCGTCTGAGCTACGTCGCAGCTGAGCCGGGGGCCCTTACCTGGTAAAATAAAGATAGTTTAGTTTTAGTTTTTTTAAGTAAAAATGATGTTTATTAGTTTAGTTCCACCTCTCCCGATCCACAACCGCGATGAACGCGGAAAGGGATCGGCATCCAGGATGCCGTGGGGGGGCACGTCATCGGTGCTGGCCTGGTGGTTGTTGTTGTTGTGGCTGTTGTTGTCGTCGCTGTTGTAGTGGTTGATATTGTGGTTGTGGTGGTTGCTGTGGTGGTTGTCATGGTTGTTGTGGTGGTTGTCATGGTTGTTGTGGTTGTTGTTTTTGTGGTTGTTGTTGTTGTTGGTTTCTAATGGGGGGCTAACGCAGAGGGAGCGCGACCACAACTCCATTCCACCCCCTTCTCCTTCCTGGTCTCTCATGATGGGGGGAGGAGGTGGGGGGGAGGTACGACGGGGGCCGTCGTCGTGACGACGACGGGGGCCGTCGCCGTGACGACGACGGGGGCCGTCGCCGTGACGACGACGGGGGCCGTTGCCGTGACGATAACGGGGGCCGTCGAAGTGGCGGCTCAGGGAGCGGCGGTGGCTCCCAGCTGAGACTCCACGAGGCGGTACAGCTCCATGGTGGCTCGCGCGTCCTCCACCGACGAGTGGCCGTGCCTGCCCACCTGCGTGCCGACACGGCCGCACGCACACACGGTGAGCGGCAGTGGTGAGCGGGGAGTGAGCGTGGCGATGGTTAGGTCGGTTTGCAGGCGAACGAGCGAGGTGAGCGAGTGAGGTGGACCGTCGGTGAGCGAGTGCGGTGAGCTAGTGAGGTGAGCGAGCGAGGTGAGCGAGCGTGGTGGACTGTAGGTGAGCGAGTGAGGTGAGCTAGTGAGGTGAGCGAGTGCGGTGAGCGAGTGAGGTGAGCGAGCGAGGTGGACCGTCGGTGAGCTAGTGAGGCGAGTGAGCGAGGTGAGCGAGTGAGGTGAGCGAGCGTGGTGGACCGTCGGTGAGCAAGCGACCGGCTGCGTGGGTGGACGGCGACATGAGAAGCAGTGCCGGTGGATCGTTAGCTGGGTGATCGAGCGAGCCAGCGGATGAGCCAGAGAGTGAGCAAGCAGATGAGCGAGTAAGCGAAAGAGCGAGCGAGTAAGTTGATGAGCGAGCTAGTAAACAAGTGGATGAGTGAGCGAGTAAGATGAGGAGCGAGCGAGCGGATGATGGAGCGAGTGGAGGAGCGAGTGAGCAAGGAGGAGCAAATGCATAAGCAAGCGAATAAACAAGTCGATGAGCGAGTAAGTGGATGAGCGAGCGAATCAGCGGATGAGGGAGCGGAGGAGCGAGCGAGTGGATGAGTGAGCAAGTGGAGGCGAGAGCGAGCAAAAGGACGAGCGAGCAAGTACGCAAACGAGCAAATGGATGAGTGAGTAAGCAAGTGGATGAACAAGTGAGCAAGTGGATGAGCGAGCGGATGAGCGAGCGGATGAGTGAGCAAGCGGATGAGCGCGCGGATGAGCGAGCGGATGAGCGAGCGGATGAGCGAGCGGATGAGTGAGCGAGCGGGCGAGTGTCCATGCCTGGATGTCGCGGTAGAGCAGCAGCTTGGTGAGGCGCTTGAGCGAGGCGGGCTGGCCGAGCGGCAGGCCCGCCCGACGCCGCAGCTCCACCAGCGAGGCGGTGTCGCGCGTGCGCTCCGTCGGGTGCACGTAGCCCAGCGCGCGGAAGTCGTTGGCGATCGAGTGGCCCACCACCACCTTGTTGTGCAGCAGCTGCACAATCTGCGTGGTACAGCAGGGGGAGGGGGGTGGTGGTACTTGAGGGTGGTGGTACAGCAGGGGGAGGGTGGTGGTACAGGGGGAGGAGGGTGGTGGTGGTACAGGGGGAGGGTGGTGGTGGTACAGGGGGAGGGTGGTGGTGGTACAGGGTGGTGGTGGTGGTACAGGGGGAGGAGGGTGGTGGTGGTACAGGGGGAGGGTGGTGGTGGTACAGGGGGAGGGTGGTGGTGGTACAGGGTGGTGGTACAGGGTGGTGGTGGTACAGGGTGGTGGTGGTACAGGGTGGTGGTACAGGGGGAGGAGGGTGGTGGTGGTACAGGGGGAGGAGGGTGGTGGTACAGGGTGGTGGTGGTACAGGGGGAGGGTGGTGGTACAGGGTGGTGGTGGTACAGGGGGAGGGTCGTGGTGGTACAGGGTAGTGGTGGTACAGGGTGGTGGTGGTACAGGGTGGTGGTGGTACAGGGTGGTGGTGGTACAGGGGGAGGGTGGTGGTACAGGGGGAGGGGGGTGGTGGTACAGGGGGAGGGTGGTGGTGGTACAGGGGGAGGGTGGTGGTGGTACAGGGGGAGGGGGGTGGTGGTACAGGGGGAGGGTGGTGGATGTACAGGGGGAGGGTGGTGGTACAGGGTGGTGGTGGTACAGGAGGGTGGTGGTGGTACAGGGGAAGGGTGGTGGTGATACAGGGGGAGGGTGGTGGTGGTACAGGGGGAGGGTGGTGGTGGTACAGGGGGAGGAGGGTGGTGGTGGTACAGGAGGGTGGTGGTACAGGGGGAGGGTGGTGGTGGTACAGGTTGGTGGTGGTGGTACAGCAGGAGGGTGGCACACGCGCCTGACAGGCCGAACGGGATCCAGGCTCGTGATTATTATATTTTGGGCAAGGCCGCACGGTTGGAGTTGAAAGCCAAAAACTGCTCGTCGTTGTAAAAACCCTCCACCACCCGTTTACTCAACTTAACTATTTTGTTTTTGTTTACGAGACAAACCTCACTAATTGGCTGTTGGGCGGTGGTTGTGGGTTAACAACACATTTATATTGAAGTGATCTAACTCGCTTCCCCCCCTAAAAAAACAAACAAGCCTTTATCATGAACCTTGTGATAATGGGTGTCTAATTCGGAGGTTGAACATCTTAAAACGCCTCCTATATTATAGTACGGGCAGGCATCCACTTACGAACGCCCCGTACGTACTATTTCGTAACACTGACCGTATGGGCATTTAAAGAGCACATGATTGTGCCCCCGACCTACGAATGGGTCTCAGGAACTAATTAGGTTCATAACCCTGTCCCGTACTTACGAACGCCCCGGCGTACGTACGAACCAGTTTCCATAAAATGTTGAAAAAAATAACGTTGACTCAAAAAAGGTGTCACGTGCAAACGTACACTATTTCTTTTCAATGATGAGTTCAACAATGCCTTCCTTTTGTTGTTGAACCGTAACATGTTTCACAACACCGACCGCGTGGGCATTTAAACACAGTGCACTATAGTGCAATTGTCTTCCTGACTTACAAACCCGTTCACTTACGAACGGCCCTCAGGAACGAATTGTGTTCGTAAGCCGAAGACTGCCCTATGATAGTACCTTGAGTCTTCGACTTATGAGCGCCCTGTACGTACGAGCCAGCTTTCCGTGAAATATAACAAAATAACATTTACTCAAACCATGTTACATGCAAATCAACAATATCTCTTCTCAATTATGAGTTCAACAAAGTTTTACGTTTTGTTTCTGGTGAACCGTAACACATTTCACAACACCGACCCTAAAATACGGTGCATTATTGTGTTTCGATTTACAAACGGGCTCTTCAGGAATGCAGTGTTCCGAACCAAAGAACCACCCTATTGAGTTCCCAACTTACGAACCGGATCCGACTTACGAACGGATCACCACGAACGAATTGTGTTCAGAACCCGAGGAATGTCATATTGGTTCCCGACTTATGAACATGTTCCGACTTACGAACGGATCATCATTAACGAATTGTTCGGAACCCGAGGAATGTCATATTGGTTCTCGACTTACGAAGGTGTTCGACTTACGAACGATTCTCCGGAACGAATTGTGTTCGGAACCCGAGGACCATCATATTGGTTCCCCACTTACGAACGGGTCTCCGGAACAAATTGTGTTCGGAACCCGAGGACTATCATAGTGTTCCCGACTTACGAACGGGTCTCAGGAACGAATTGTGTTCGTAAGCCCGTATAGATTTTCTTTATTTTTCGAAGCGACCAGGCCATTGGTAGGGGGGGGGGCGACGAACTGGTTGACCAAAGCATTCTTAGAGGATGGATGGTTGAGTAAAAACAATAAAAACATTTTTTTAAAATCACCTCTTTTTGTGCCGCTCGAAACGGAGTGGCGTCTCGCATGTGGCTGGGCCGGATGCCGCTCCACCTGGTCCTGTAGTCGGTCACGGGCTCCTCTGGGCGCACGTAGCCGTCGTACAGCACCGAGCCGTGGTAGTCCACCACGCTGCAGCGCGCCAGCGCGCCCCGGCACCCGCCGGGACCCAGACCCACCATCTCGCAGTCGACGGCCACCAGCTTGTGCGGCGGTGGCGGTGGCATCACGGCGCGTACTGCTGCTCGAGGGAGGTTATTGTCAATGACAACATTGTTGTTGTTGGTGGTGGTGGTAGTAGTGGTGGTGGGATCTTCAGAACTTCCTGCAACAGCCGAGGGACATTGTTGTGGCTGTTCGAGTTCGTTCGTGGCGGTGGTGGTGAAATTGGTGGTGGTGGTGAAATTGGTGGTGGCGGTGGTATTGGCGGTGATGGTGAAATTGGTGGTGGCGGTGGTGGTATTTGTGGCGGTATTTGTGGTATTGGCGGTGATATTGGCGGTGATATTGGTGGTGGCCATTGGGAACCCAGAGCGGTGCTCGGCCAAGCGGCTGGCCGACCCCATCACGTGGGCCCTGCGCTTGGATCGAGCCCTGACGCGTCGGCTCGTCGTGCCGGGAGTTGTGTCGAGGCCCCACGGCCTCTCCGCTGGGCCCGCCTTGGCCCGGCGCTCCTCGTGGTGGCCACGGCGAGGGCCTGGGCCGCTGTCGGTGGCCCGGCCTGGGCCGCTGTCGGTGGCCCGGCCTGGGCCGTCGAGTCGCCGGCCCCGCTGAGCGAAGGCCGCCGTGGGGGCCCCAGGCCTCGTCAGGGCCGCGTCTGGCCCGGAGTCCCGGCCCTGCAGGTCGACTTCCTCGCTCCAGGAGCTCTCAAGGCCGCCGCCACCACTACCACTACCGCCACTACCTCCACCACCACTACCACCTCCACCACCACCACCCGTCTGGAACCTCTCGCCACCACCACTGCCACCACCACTACCTCCACTGTCCGTCTGGATCCTCTCGCCACCGTCACCATCACGACCACCACCACCGGCACGCATCAGCTGCTGTTGTTGTTGCTGCTGCTGCCCCTGTTGCTGCTCCTGTTGTTGCTGCTGCTGTTGCTGCTGCCCCTGTTGTTGCTGTTGCCTCTCCGTCTCCAGCTGCCTCCTCCGGCCCACGATGCGCCGCATCTTGGCGCTCTGCCCGCGGGACTTCTTCTTCGTCTTCTTCTTCTTGGCCGCGCTCGTGGCGGACTGCAGCAGCAGCAGAGCGACGCGCGAGGCCCACGAGGTCGGGTCGGCTGATGGCGGCGGCGGCTTGCGAGACAGGAACTCGCTGGAGCTGTCGCAGCCGTAGAAGAGACCGCTGCTGCTGGTGGTGCCCTGGGTCGGCATGGGGATCAGCTGCGATGGGGAGGAGGTGTAGGGGGTTGGGGGGAGCCGGGGTCCGTTGGAGCTGGAGAGGGGTCGGGTTCATCCAAACTACCGAGCCAGCGGCAGCAGGGCGAGTGGGAGTCTCCGCTGAGGGTTAAGATGGGGAGGAGGGGGGGGTCCTCTCTTATAGGGGGTTCTCTAGGGGGGCCCTCTACTCGGGGGGTCTCTACTCGGGGGTCCTCTGCTAGGGGTGTCGCTGTAAAGGGGGTCAGGAGAGGGGGGGGGAGAGAGGGGAGAGAGGGGAGACCGCGACCGACCCGGGCCGCACACCGACTGCGAGGAGGAACCACGCGGCGCCGGCTCTGCCATTTCGTAAAAAAAAAAATTGGACCCGAAGCTCGCGCGGACATCTTGGGTAGGGGGAGGCCCTCGGGGGGGAGGCGGCGACGCGGCCCCTCCCCCTCGCCCCCTCCTCTCCCTCTCTCGTCTCCACTCCCCCGCGTGTCCTTCACTAAGATGGCGGGCGAGTCACCACTGGCGCGGCGGTGATGACGTAGCGCCAAGCCGCCCATCAGCACTGCTCTTTGGGGAGATTAAAGGCCGATGGGGTAAAACAACGGGTGGCTGTTCAACAACGCCAGCGAACAAAGACTCTGTTCGGCAACGATCACAATTAATGTATACTAAAAATGTAAATCGATGACGGCGAAACCTGTGAGTGGTGACGTCGAGGGTGGTTGGGTTTAAGTAGGGAGTGTAGTGCGGCAACAGTCGTGGCGCCTTCGATAGCTCAGTTGGTAGAGCGGAGGACTGTAGAGGAAGTGCCGAGATCCTTAGGTCGCTGGTTCGACTCCGGCTCGAAGGAGGCATTATTTTTTATAAGAATTTTTTTTTTCTAATTTTCAAAAAAAAAACAATGTATGTGTATTCTTTCTTCCTTTAAGTACATGTAGCTAAAATTAATATGTTTGCAATTTTTATTTTACCGAACGAACACTAAACTATGGCCCAGGGAAGAGCTGGGTGGGGTCTGTCGCCATGGGAAAGGGAGAGGTGTGGACCGTTACCACTCAACACGTGGCCGCCACGACCCTGATCACGACAAGCGGATCGATGAACGGACGAACGAGATCGAAAACTTTTTTCCCCAGGAGATGCAGAGATCCTGAGGTCGCTGGTTTGACTACAGCTCAAAGAATGCAAATATTTTAATACAAGTTTTCCCAATTATTTAACAAAGCTTAATTGAGTCTTTCATCCTCAAAGTGAATGTAACTAAAACGAAACTAAACATTTTTTTTACTTTACCAAACTAAAATAAAAAACATTTTAAACATTTTTTCCCCAGGTCAAGCCCCACTGAGCCATGTAGTTTATTTCAGAAGTGACACGACCATCATGAATGATCGTTCAACGAAGTGTGGCATGTCATCATCGTGTGGGATTTATAGCAGCCAATTCATCTGAACGCACGTTGATTCTCAATGCGGAGGGAAAACTAAACTATTACTATTATTTTATTAAACGCTTTCATTTAACTCACTCTGTCTGTTGTTGTAGCCTCAAATCTTGTAACTCAAATTTAACCCACTTGCCAATGTGGTATCGACTGCAAACTTGGTATACTTATGTCATACTGATGACAATACTATATTCTATCATAACAAAATAAAAAAAACATTAAAAATATATTTTTTATATGTTATGTTTCGGCTTGGCTCTTATTGTCCACGGTAAACTGACGTTGGCTGTAAATCACCACGCTCCATTACCTTATGGCAAGCCTCGCGGCCACTTCCTGGAGTCGTGGAGTTTTTCCATTGCTAGTACGGTACATTTCATTAAAGCGTGTTTTTACAATTTTTTAAAAAATATTACTTGTTTATTTTGCCAGGTAAGGCCCCACTGGGCCACGTACTTATTTTTCAGAAGCAACGTCGCTGTCACAAGTTATAGCTCAACGAAGTGGGGCTCATCATCATCATCGTCGTCATCATCGTCGTCGTCGTCGTGTGGAAATGTATAGCAACAGCCAAATAATCATTTTGTCTAAATTGTTCTCGCCATACTTGCTTTAGTTGCCGACCCCAGTTCTATGGCTTTGCATGGGCACAGTCGATCAATGTATATGGATCTCTATGAGTGTCTATGCATCTCTATGGGCCTCTATGTATCTCTATGGGTCTCTATGTATCTCTATGGGTCTCTATGTATCTCTATGGGCATCTATGTATCTCTATGGGTCTCTATGTGTCTCTTTGTATCTCTATGTATCTCAATGGGTCTCTATGTATCTCTATGTATCTCTATGGGTCTCTATGTATCTCTATGGGTCTCTATGTCTCTTTGTATCTCTATGTATCTCTATGGGTCTCTATGTATCTCTATGTATCTCTATGGGTCTCTATGTATCTCTATGGGTCTCTTTCTCTATGGGCATCTATGTATCTCTATGGGTCTCTATGGGTCTCTATGTATCTCTATGAGACATGTGACGTCACATCAAAATTCGTATTTTATAGAAGCGTCGTTCATGCAAATTGATCCCACAACGCTGCACGATCAAGTTTTGTACACAGATACAAAAAATAACCCCCCCTACTATTTACCAAATGTAAAAACATTAATGCATAAATTACAAGGTAAAAATTAACCCGTAAAAACAAAGTGTTTCACTATAAATCCTTTATATGCGTGGCGGCTAGAGTCCTCTCGTCCTCTGGCTTGAGATGGCTGCCACCTATGGGTCAGATTGCCTGCCACCATTAAGCAATTGGTAATTAAATATAATTTATTTTATCCTCAAAAGTGTAAAATTTAGGAATTTTTTTCACCAAAATCAATTGTCACGCACAACGAGTCTGTGTGCAAAATGTCAGCTCGATTGGATCACGGAAAGTGGGTTAAAAAACGACTGAAAGATTTGCACGGTCGTAAGCGCGCAATCAAGCAAGCGAACTTAATATAAAGGATTTTTAAAAAAACATATACACGTGCAACAACAAAAAAAATCTCAGAGAAAATACGTTTAAATAAATAAATAAAATCTGTTCGGTCACTATACCCCCAGACCACAATCCCAACATTTCGCCGGATTTTGGCGAATCATCACTGGAGTCGTGGTGGTGGAGTGGCCACAAAGTTAAGAACCAGTTGGACAATAACGTAAAGGCATATCTTCCAGCGCATGCCAGCACAAACAAAGAGTCACTTAGTTCAGATTATAACAAGCTAATTGACTTGTCGGATGTGTAGCATTGCTGTTGAGTTGCGTGGTCTTTGATGGCTGATGGTGTTTTATTTTAGAGGTAACAGCAGGCGGCGCTAACAGCGTTGGCATTCCCTCCCGCCGGTTACTTTTTTTAACAGCGAAATCAGTCCGTGCAGAATTTGGTTCTGTCTCCACACACACCACGCACACACACACGAAGCAAATGCTTGGACGGTAGTCCACAGGCCTGTCGAGTTTCCCGACCGATAGTATCCAGCAGCATTTGTTAATAAATCAAACTCTCTCTGCCGGGTTTGGCCCCCTGAGTCTCATCTCTGAGATTGAAACAAATATTCTAATTAGTGCCCCCCTCCCGCACCTCCGATTAGTGTGGTTGGCTATGTACGGTGCAAAAGAAGTTCAACATACATAATGTAGTGTATAGTGTAGTTGTGTATTGTTTAGTTTGTTGTCGTTCCCCCGCACCTCCGATTAGCACGGTTGGCTACGTACGGAGCGAAAGAAGTTCAATATACACAGTGTAGTGTATAGTGTAATGTATATAGTGTAGTTGTGTATTGTGAGTAGTTTGTTGTCCTTCCCCTGCATCTTCTATTAGCGCATTTGACTACGTACAGTACGAAAGAGTTCAACATACATAGTGTAGTGTATAGAGTACATCAGCAGAGGCATGTTAACAAACTGTTGCTGGATTTACCGGGTGATATTGGCAGGAGCAGGGCTGGATTAAGTCTTTGGGGGGGTGCCGGGGAACTTAATACAGAGAGGGGGGGGTGAGCCTGGTGACGTTGTCCACGTGGCCAGCACATATAATTAAGAGCATGATTATATATACCCACATCTTCTGAGAGTGCGAAACTCCGAATTGGTAATTCGTTATTAAAATGACAAAATGACCAAATTCATAACTACTTTAATCATTCAAATTCTAAACAAATAAAACATTGTCACTCTTTGATTACAAAAAAACCATACAGCCTTAATACATGTGTAGTGAAACAGTGCCCACTGCTGTCGAGCAGTGGCAACTGCGGTGGACAGCGCACACGCTGTCCAGAATATACACGGTGTGTGTGCCGGCAGGGCGGAGGAGTTGGGGCAAGGGTCACGGAAAACGTCATCGGGAGGCCCCGGGCCACGGACGGGTACCGGTGCGTGGCCTGTTAGGAACCGGGCCGCACAGCAGCAGGTGAGAGCGGTGAGTCCGTGCGTGGCCCGCCCCCATTATTTTATTTACTACTTCGTCCGCGCCTCTTTCCCGCACCGCGCACTTGTCCCAGTCACAGATTTGGTAAGCCCACAAGCTGATCCTAGCTAAAATGAGTTTTAACAAAGCGTCGCTGGAGAGCTTCTTTGAAAGAGGAAAGACCCAATGATAAACCCCCCCTCCCCCCCCCCGGTCCGTGAAAAAATTGTCTTCCACGAAACCGGTCCCTGGTGCCAAAAGGTTTGGGACCGCTGCTGTAGTGGGTTCGAGAAGGGAGGCGCGGCCAGGGTGGAGCCAGGCCGCGCCGAGTGGAATAAAAGCAGCGGAGAGCGGGAGCTCGGGGCTGCCGGTTCTGGGAGTGGACTCATCCCGTCGTCGCTGTCGTCGTCACCGACTTCGCCGCCTTCACCCGATAATTGCGCGGCCGGACAGTCGTTGGCTGTCTCGGTCGACGCCGTCGGTGCAACGCGGTCAGGGTCGTGTCTAGGCCGGGCTGTACGGCAACGTGGTCGAGAGAGGAGGCGATCCGTGTGAGAATGGCCGAGTTGGTGTAAATGAAGAGGTGCCTCTTGCAACTACCTCGTCTCCGACTGAGTGTGCGCTACACACACACACCGAGGACACTACACATGTGAAAAGAGAAAGATATGTAATATGTACTTCTGTTGATGTGTAAACTCCTTTGTCAAGGCGCTCTTCTCCTCCCACCCAGCTTAAAATACGCTGCCAAGCTTAGCAGTTTTCATTGGAGCGCTGTCTTTCAGACAGCTCTGTCTTCACCTGAGGAGGGCTGCTTGTGTTGTGGCCGAAACGTCGTGAGAATTAAATTGTATGTTTTATTTGTATTATTTTATTTTTTCCCTATTACGTGACTTTACCGAAAGAACCAAGAAGATGTAATATGTATTTATTACCTATATACAGGGCGCTTCAAATGTTTTTAACACTTCTGAGAATTTGCAACAACACCACAAGAAATGCGCCTCTGGGCTCTGGAGACCACCTGGAGAAGATTCCAGGCACGCGTTGACAATGATGGCGAACAAGTGGAGACTCTTTGACTTTTTGAAGCTATTAACATACAAATTGTTATCATGTTACAGTGTATTTTCCGTTATTTTTCCATTAAAAACGTGGGTGAGTGTGGGTGGGCAGGTGAGTGAGTGTGGGTGTATGTCAGGATCTGGGTGGGTGTGCACTATTAAATCGAGATCGAAAACTTTTAAGAACTGCTTGTTGTGTTTAGTTTGTCCTTCCCAAGCACCTCCGATTAGCGCGGTTGGCTACGTACGGTGCGAAAGAAGTTCAACATACATACACATACTAACCCACCCACTATCCCACCCACTCACTCTCAGCCAACACACCCACACTCACTCACCCACCCACTCTCACCCAACCCACTCACTCTCACCCACTCACTCTCACCCACCCACTCTCACCCAACACACCCACACTCACTCACCCACCCACTCTCACCCAACCCACTCACTCTCACCCAACCCACTCACTCTCACCCACTCACTCTCACCCAACACACCCACACTCACTCACCCACCCACTCTCACCCAACCCACTCACTCTCACCCACTCACTCTCACCCACCCACTCTCTCCCAACCCACTCACTCTCACCCACCCACTCTCACCCAACCCACTCACTCTCACCCACTCACTCTCACCCACACTCACTCACCCAACCCACTCTCACCTAAGGGGCCGTCCATAAATGACGTCATGCACCTAGGGGGGGGGGTCAGACATTTGTGACGATTTTTGACCCCCTCCTCCGTCGTCACACGGCGTCACAAAAAGTCAGACCCCCCCCCCTCAAATATGACGTCACAAAGCTCTGCCCCCCCCCAGAAAACAAATAAAACAATCGCTTTAAACTATTGTCATTGTAGTGCGTATTTAATGTGGCGGTGCACTCTGATGTTGTAGGAGAAAACATTTATTAAAAAGTCTATTTGATTAAGTAGAACGTGTTGTCTATATTTATATTAAGTTGCGAATTTTGATATGACGTCACATTTCTCACCCCCCCCCCCCCCCTAGGTGCGTGACGTCATTTATGGACGGCCCCTTATATCTCCTTGACATCAGCGAGGCATGAATAGGGGGCCTGGGCACGTGACCCCTTTCTTCCCCCCACACGAATCTGCTTCTGGGCAGGAGCTCTCCGTGTGACGAGGAAACGTGCAAGCGAACTCGCCATGCCTTGTGATCACGTGTGTACAGTCTGCCACGTGGTTCACAGGTGTACAGTCCCCCACGTGGCCCACGTGTGTACAGTCTCCCACGTGGCCCACGGGTGTACAGTCTCCCACGTGGCCCACGTGTGTACAGTCTCCCACGTGGTTCACAGGTGTACAGTCTCCCACGTGGTTCACAGGTGTACAGTCTCCCACGTGGCCCACGTGTGTACAGTCTCCTACGTGGTCTGCGGGTGTACAGTCCCCCACGTGGCCCACGTGTGTACAGTCTCCCACGTGGCCCACGTGTGTACAGTCCCCCACGTGGCCCACGTGTGGACAGTCTCCCACGTGGTTCACGTGTGTACAGTCTCCCACGTGTTTACAGTCTCCCACGTGGCCCACGTGTGTACAGTCTCCCACGTAGCCCACGTGTGTACAGTCTCCCACGTGGCCCACGTGTGGACAGTCTGCCACGTGGTTCACAGGTGTACAGTCTCCCACGTGGCCCACGTGTGTACAGTCTCCTACGTGGCCCACGTGCGGACAGTCCCCCACGTGGCCCACGTGTGTACAGTCTCCCACGTGGTCCACGTGTGTACAGTCTCCTACGTGGTCTGCGGGTGTACAGTCCCCCACGTGGCCCACGTGTGTACAGTCTCCCACGTGGCCCACGTGTGTACAGTCCCCCACGTGGCCCACGTGTGGACAGTCTCCCACGTGGTTCACGTGTGTACAGTCTCCCACGTGTTTACAGTCTCCCACGTGGCCCACGTGTGTACAGTCTCCCACGTAGCCCACGTGTGTACAGTCTCCCACGTGGCCCACTTTTGGACAGTCTGCCACGTGGTTCACAGGTGTACAGTCTCCCACGTGGCCCACAGGTGTACAGTCCCCCACGTGGCCCACGTGTGTACAGTCTCCTACGTGGCCCACGTGCGGACAGTCCCCCACGTGGCCCACGTGTGTACAGTCTCCCACGTGGCCCACAGGTGTACAGTCCCCCACGTGGCACACGTGTGGACAGTCTCCCACGTGGTTCACAGGTGTACAGTCTCCCACGTGGCCCACGTGTGTACAGTCTCCCACGTGTGGACAGTCCCCCACGTGGCCCACGTGTGTACAGTCTCCCACATGACCCACGTGTGTACAGTCTTCCACGTGTGTACAGTCTCCCACGTGGCCCACGTGTGTACAGTCTCCCACGTGTGTACAGTCTCCCACGTGGCCCACGTGTGATCAGGAAGCGATCAGTAGCCACCACCCGTCCTGGGCTTGCCAGCCTCAGACTCTCACGCCCACACAACTTCACATTCTGCCAACTCTGGCAAACCGCCCTGCGGGAGCTTTAATAAAACACTAATATTGGTGAACGTGGAAGCAGCCTGGTGAGGCGATTGGGAGTGAGCGTGAGCGGGTGTGAAGACTCCCAAGGCAATGTGTTCACCTTAGGGGCCGTCCATAAATGACGTCACGCACCTGGGGGGTGGGTCATACATTTGTGACGAGGGGGGGTGAGGAATGTGACGTCACATCAAAATGCGCAACTTTAAATAAATATAGACAACACGTTCTACTTAATTAAATAGACTTTTTAATAAATGTTTTCTCCTACAACATCAGAGTGCAGCGCCACATTAAATACGCACTACAATGACAATAGTTTAAAGCGATTTGTAGCATGTTTTATTGGGGGGGGGGGGGGGTAGAGCTTTGTGACGTCATATTTGAGGGGGGGGGGGGTCTGACTTTTTGTGACGCCGTGTGACGAAGGGGGGGGGGTCAGAAATCGTCCCAAATCGCGTGACGTCATTTATGGACGGCCCCTTACCGTGGCTTTACAAAAGTTTGGTGACCGTGGGAGCAAAGCGGTTGAGGTGGTTGAGAGTGAGTGAAGACTACAAGTCAAGTCTTCACCGTGTGTGGTGCTAATGGGGTGAGAAATCAAAGACATGTGCAAGAGTTTGCCACGGGTCACCGAAATGACAGCAGCAAAAAAATAAGCTACAGCCAACGAAGCAACAATTCTAAATCGGGACCAAAAAAGAAATGAACGGTGGCAAGTGACACGATTTTTTTTTAAATACAAATAAATATTTGCACGGACGTGGCCTTATAAAGCGCGCGGGGGCGGTGTGGAGGCGATAGGAGCGGTCACTGCCTCGGGGCCGCCAGTGGCGAGAGAAGCAGCGACATCGGCGGTGGTCGAGCAGCGGCACGGAGTCACCCACGCACGGTCCCTGTAAGAGACGCGCGTGGGTGTGGCCATGTGTCCTGGTCCCTTTAAGAGACGCGCGTGTGTGTGGCCATGTGTCCTGGTCCCTTTAAGAGACGCGCGAGGGTGTGTGGACATGTGTCTTGGTCCCTTTAAGAGACGCGCGCGTGGGTGTGGACATGTGTCCTGGTCCCTTTAAGAGACGCGCGTGTGTGTGGCCATGTGTCCTGGTCCCTTTAAGAGGCGCGCGCGTGGGTGTGGACATGTGTCCTGGTCCCTTTAAGAAACGCGCGTGGGTGTGGCCATGTGTCCTGGTCCCTTTAAGAGACGCGCGCGTGTGTGGACATGTGTCCTGGTCCCTTTAAGAGACGCGCGTGGGTGTTGCCATGTGTCCTTGTCCCTTTAAGAGACGCGCGCGTGTGGACATGTGTCCTGGTCCCTTTAAGAGACGCGCGCGTGTGGACATGTGTCCTGGTCCCTTTAAGAGACGCGCGCGTGTGTGGCCATGTGTCCTGGTCCCTTTAAGAGACGCGCGTGGGTGTGGCCATGTGTCCTGGTCCCTTTAAGAGACACGCGTGGGTGTGGCCATGTGTCCTGGTCCCTTTAAGAGACGCGCGTGGGTGTGGCCATGTGTCCTGGTCCCTTTAAGAGACGCGCGCTTGTGTGGACATGTGTCCTGGTCCCTTAAAGAGACGCGCGCGTGTGTGGCCATGTGTCCTGGTCCCTTTAAGAGACGCGCGTGGGTGTGGCCATGTGTACTGGTCCTTTTAAGAGACGCGCGCGTGGGTGTGGCCATGTGTCCTGGTCCCTTTAAGAGACACACGCAAGTGTGTGGAAATGTGTCCTGGTCCCTTTAAGAGACGCGCGTAGGTGTGTGGCCATGTGTCCTGGTCCCTTTAAGAGACGCGCGCGGGTGTGGACATGTGTCCAGGTCCCTTTAAGAGACGCGCGCGGGCGTGTGGCCATGTGTCCTGGTCCCTTTAAGAGACGCGCGTGTGTGTGGCCATGTGTCCTGGTCCCTTTAAGAGACGCGCGAGGGTGTGTGGACATGTGTCTTGGTCCCTTTAAGAGACGCGCGCGTGGGTGTGGACATGTGTCCTGGTCCCTTTAAGAGACGCGCGAGGGTGTGTGGACATGTATCCTGGTCCCTTTAAGAGACGCGCGCGTGGGTGTGGACATGTGTCCTGGTCCCTTTAAGAGACGCGCGTGGGTGTGGCCATGTGTCCTGGTCCCTTTAAGAGACGCGCGCGTGTGTGGACATGTGTCCTGGTCCCTTTAAGAGACGCGCATGGGTGTTGCTATGTGTCCTTGTCCCTTTAAGAGACGCGCGCGTGTGGACATGTGTCCTGGTCCCTTTAAGAGACGCGCGCGTGTGTGGCCATGTGTCCTGGTCCCTTTAAGAGACGCGCGTGGGTGTGGCCATGTGTCCTGGTCCCTTTAAGAGACACGCGTGGGTGTGGCCATGTGTCCTGGTTTCTTTAAGAGACGCGCGTGGGTGTGGCCATGTGTCCTGGTCCCCTTAAGAGACGCGCGCTTGTGTGGACATGTGTCCTGGTCCCTTTAAGAGACGCGCGTGGGTGTGGCCATGTGTACTGGTCCCTTTAAGAGACGCGCGCGTGGGTGTGGCCATGTGTCCTGGTCCCTTTAAGAGACACACGCAAGTGTGTGGAAATGTGTCCTGGTCCCTTTAAGAGACGCGCGTAGGTGTGTGGCCATGTGTCCTGGTCCCTTTAAGAGACGCGCGCGGGTGTGGACATGTGTCCTGGTCCCTTTAAGAGACGCGCGCGTGGGTGTGGCCATGTGTCCTGGTCCCTTTAAGAGACGCGCGCGTGTGGACATGTGTCCTGGTCCCTTTAAGAGACGCGCGCGTGGGTGTGGCCATGTGTCCTGGTCCCTTTAAGAGACACACGCAAGTGTGTGGACATGTGTCCTGGTCCCTTTAAGAGACGCGCGTAGGTGTGTGGCAATGTGTCCTGGTCCCTTTAAGAGACTCGCGCGCGTGTGGAAATGTGTCCTGGTCCCTTTAAGAGACGCGCGTGGGTGTGTGTGGCCATGTGTCCTGGTCCCTTTAAGAAACGCGCGTGGGTGTGGCCATGTGTCCTGGTCCCTTTAAGAGACGCACGTGGGTGTGTGGGCATGTGTCCTGGTCCCTTTAAGAGACGCGCGCGGGGGTGTGTGTCCTGGTCCCTTTAAGAGACGCGCGTGGGTGTGTCTGTTTGAACCCAGTCCCTTTAAGAGACAGGTGTGTGTCTGTATCCTGTCCCTTTAAGAGACAGGCGTGTGTCTGTACCCTGTCCCTTTAAGAGACAGGTGTGTGTGTCTGTACCCTGTCCCTTTAAGAGACAGGCGCGTGTTTGTACCCTGTCCCTTTAAAAGACAGGCGTGTGTTTGTACCCTGTCTCTTTAAGAGACAGGTGTGTGTGTGTACTCTGTCCCTTTAAGAGACAGGCGTGTGTCTGTACCCTGTCCCTTTAAGAGACACGTGTGTGTGTGTGTCTGTATCTTGGTACCTTTAAGAGATGCGTCTTTGGGCATGTGTGCTGGTCCCTTTAAGATACATGTGTGTGTACCCTGGTCCCTTTAAGAGACAGGCGTCATGGCCCCTTTCAGTGACACGTCTGTAACCATGTGTCCTGGTCCCTTTAATAAAAACACGTGTGTTTGAGTTTGTGTCCTGGCCCCTTTAAGAGAAGTGTATGAGCACGTGTCCTGGTCCCTTTAAGAGACCCGTGTGTGTGTGTGTGAGAATGTGGAGCTGAGTGGACTTGCCGATGACCGGTACCAGCGGTGTCAAGGTCGGCCTCTGTGGAGGAGGCTCGTGAAGGACGCTACTGGGTAGTTGGAGGCAGTCGCCCTCCAGCAACAACGGAGGGCAGAGGAGCGACGCTCACAACAACGAGCCGAGCGGCTAAAGCGCATCAAGTTGGCACAGTGGGGGGGCACAGTTGGTGTGCATCTACTGGTCATCTCAGTCGACCCATGGCACCTGCTGGGACTGTCCCGAGACCTCCTGCCCGCGAGCCTTCGACACTTCACGTGGCCTCAAAGTGCACCTAGCCTGGCACAGGCGCCGTGGTGACGTCACCGTCACTTAGTGGCGAATGGCGGGGTGTTGGTACTGGTGAGTCTGTGTCCTGGTTGGAGTTGCCACCTGTCCCGGGTTCGCCCCGGGCATTCCTGTAATTGGATTTTGTGTTCGGCAGTCTCGGCGTTTGTAAACAGATTGTCCTGCGGAGGGAGCTGGTAGGAACGTTGGGTTGCTCGGTCAATGGCCAGGGTCAACGGCGGCGTGGTGTATTCCGCACATATGGCCGACTGTGAGGGCGGGCACAAGCCGGCGTGAGTAGGTTAAACATTGAGTTTTATAAGGGCACCACGGGGTGACCAGCCCCTCCCCACCCAGCCCCACCCCGCCCACCCCACACCCAGCCCCACCCTCCCCACCCAGCCCCTCCTCACCCAGCCCCTCCCCACCCAGCCCGACCCCTCCCATTTTTGGATTCACGACTGGCGGACGGACACAATAATCCCCTGTGGGCTGGTGGAACCAGGGGGTTCCTACCAGTATAACTTTTTCTGAAGGAGACGGTGCAGTGACGAGGGAATTCCAAGGCTGAGCAATGCGAGGGAAAGAAGCAGAGAGATCAGTGGTGTGACGAGTGGGTGGATGGGT
This sequence comes from Lampetra planeri, assembly GCF_965212315.1. NCBI lineage: Eukaryota > Metazoa > Chordata > Hyperoartia > Petromyzontiformes > Petromyzontidae > Lampetra > Lampetra planeri. The sequence goes on from NW_027613904.1 coordinate 143,907, forward strand.
GTGTGGTTACGTAAGTGAATGGGTGAGTGGGTGGACTAGTGTGTGGTTACGTAAGTGAATGGGCGAGTGGGTGGGTGAGTGTATGGTTACGTAAGTGAATGGGCGAGTGGGTGGATGAGATGGTGAGTGATCGAGAGAGCGGGTGGGTTAGTGAATGAGCAGGACCATTGGTGGATGGATGTGTGGTTGAGAGAGCAGGCGGATGGGTTAGTGAATGAGCGAGAGAGTCGGTGGGTTGGTGAGTAGGTGAGTGGGTGAATGGGCGGGTGAGTGGTTGAGAGAGCGGGCGGGCTAGTGAATGAGCGAGAGAATTGGTGGATGGGCGAGTGGGTCAGTGGGTTGGTTGGTGAGTGGGTGGGTGGGAGAATGGGCGGGTGAGTGAGTGGGTGAGTGTGTGAGAGAGCGGGCGGGTGGGTTAGTTAATGAGCGGGAGAATCGATGGGTGAGTAGGTGAGTGGGTGAGTGACTGGTTGAGAAAGCGGGCGGGTGGGTTAGTGAATCAGCGGAAGAGTGAGTGAGTGGGTGGGTGAGTGGGTGGGTGAGTGGGTGGGTGAATGAGTAGGTGAGTGGGGGTGGGTGAGTGGGTGGGTGAGTGAGTGGGTGGGTGAGTGGGTGGGTGAATGAGTAGGTGAGTGGGGGTGGGTGAGTGGGTGGGTGAGTGGGTAGGTGAGTGGGTGGGTGAATGAGTAGGTGAGTAGGGGTGGGTGAGTGGGTGAGTGTTATTGTGAACTGAAGCATGGTGGTTGAACACCGTGTTTGGTACACGAGATTAAGCTGTCCGTGTGTGGTCGAGCGAGTGAGTGAGTCCACATCGCGGGTGCTGGAGGAATCGACGAGAGACGTGCATGAGAGCAGCAGACCGCGCTAGTAGCGACAGAAGGGCGATAAGGAGGCGACTGGCCTCTTGGTGAGCGGTCGGTAGCGCGGTTCGCCGCTCGTGGCAGATGTAAATGAGAGCCGACACGAGGTTGCAGGGGGTTCGTCTTTAATTCCTTTCCTCCCATCCACACCTGTTCCCAGCCGTCCCAATCTCGTTCTCGCCAACGACCTCCTCTTCCCACCCGTTCTCTCCCTTGTATCTCCTCACCTGATCCTCCCCCTTCTCCTGTCAACGTCCCACTCCCCCTCCTATTGGTGGGAATCCCTCCCCTGACACTCCTACACTAAGATGCTCGCCGGTTCGAATTCCAGCCGCCGCCTCCTGGGTAGCATTGCGGGCGTGGCATTGGCAATTTAAAAAAATAATTATATTTATTTATGCTTATGTAATGATTGTGAGCGGACTGTCAGCAGCCACCTGGCTGGGTCACGCTGGAGTAGCTAAGAGACACGTGTGTGTTGGCTAGGGACAGGTCGGTGGTCACCACCCTGTGTGTAGAGTAAGAGAAACTGTTGAGTAACCTTTTGATTTAAAGATTTCGTGACTGCAGGGATTCATCTTCTTGGTTCTTTCGGTAAAGTCACGTAAAAGGGAAGTAATAAAATAATAAAAATAAAACATAATAACATTTTATTATGTTTTATTTTCATTATTTTAGAAGGGAAGTAATGAAATAATGAAAATAAAACGTAATAAAATGTTATTATGTTTTATTTTCATTATTTTAGAAGGGAAGTAATAAAATAATAAAAATAAAACATAATACAATTTTATTATGTTTTATTTTTATTATTTTATTACTTCCCTTCTACGTGACTTTACCGAAAGAACCAAGAAGATGTTGAGTAACCGTTGTGTTCATTAATAAATGAGTGTTGCCTCCCAAGAAGTGTGTGCGCCTACATTGAACCCACTACACTTACGAACGAGTTCGGTTCCTTGGGTCTGTTCGTAAGTCGAGTTGTTCGTAAGTCCAAGTTTACTCCGGTCGATTCCAAACATGTCGTACGGCGTGTACACTAAACACAGGGAATGGCTTTAAAAGTTGTACACATATTGTTTGAGTCTTTCGGTAAAGTCACGTAGATAGGTTCAAAGAAAATAACAAAAAATAACAATAAACTACGACGTTTCGATTACAACACAAGCGATCGCCTCCTGATGACGATCGCTTGTGTTGCGATCGAAACGTCGTAGTTTTTTGTTATTTTCTTTGAACCTATCTATGTGAAAGACCCAAAGAATATGAATTCCTGCAGTCACGAAAGCTTTAAGTCAAGATTTGTATCGTCTCCTGTAGGTGTAGATGCCACTGGTTCTTCACGTTCTGTAGATGTAGATGCAGCTGGTTTTTCACGTTCTGCAGATGTACAGTGAGGGAAAAAAGTATTTGATCCCCTGCTGATTTTGTACGTTTGCCCACTGACAAAGAAATGATCAGAAAGATTTCTGGCTCCCAGGTGTCTTTTATACAGGTAACGAGCTGAGATTAGGAGCACGCTCTTAAAGGGAGTGCTCCTAATCTCAGCTTGTTACCTGTATAAAATACACCTGTTCACAGAAGCAATCAATCAATCAGATTCCAAACTCTCCACCATGGCCAAGACTAAAGAGCTCTCCAAGGATGTCAGGGACAAGATTGTAGACCTACACAAGGCTGGAATGGGCTACAGGACCATCGCCTAGCAGCTTGGTGAGAAGGTGACAACAGTTGGTGCGATTATTCGCAAATGGAAGAAACACAAAAGAACTGTCAATCTCCCTCGGCCTGGGGCTCCATGCAAAACTACACGGGAGGATCTTGTCAATGATTTCAAGGCAGCTGGGACCATAGTCATCAAGAAAACAGTTGGTAACACACTACGCCGTGAAGGACTGAAATCCTGCAGTGCCCGCAAGGTCCCCCTGCTCAAGAAAGCACATATACATGCCCGTCTGAAGTTTGCCAATGAACATCTGATTGATTCAGAGGACAACTGGGTGAAAGTGTTGTGGTCAGATGAGACCGAAATGGAGCTCTTTGGCATCAACTCAACTCGCCGTGTTTGGAGGAGGAGGAATGCTGCCTATGACCCCAAGAACACCATCCCCACCGTCAAACATGGAGGTGGAAACATTATGCTTTGGGGGTGTTTTTCTGCTAAGGGGCAGGACAACTTCACCGCATCAAAGGGACGATGGACGGGGCCATGTACCGTCAAATGTTGGGTGAGAACCTCCTTGCCTCAGCCAGGGCATTGAAAATGGGTCGTGGATGGGTATTCCAGCATGACAATGACCCAAAACACACGGCCAAGGCAACAAAGGAGTGGCTCAAGAAGAAGCACATTAAGGTCCTGGAGTGGCCTAGCCAGTCTCCAGACCTTAATCCCATAGAAAATCTGTGGAGGGAGCTGAAGGTTCGAGTTGCCAAACGTCAGCCTCGAAACCTTAATGACTTGGAGAAGATCTGCAAAGAGGAGTGGGACAAAATCCCTCCTGAGATGTGTGCAAACCTGGTGGCCACCTACAAGAAACGTCTGACCTCTGTGATTGCCAACAAGGGTTTTGCCACCAAGTACTAAGTCATGTTTTGCAGAGGGGTCAAATACTTATTTCCCTCATTAAAATGCAAATGAATTTATAACATTTTTGACATGCGTTTTTCTAGATTTTGTTGTTGTTATTCTGTCTCTCACTGTTCAAATAAACCTACCATTAAAATTATAGACTGATCATTTCTTTGTCAGTGGGCAAACGTACAAAATCAGCAGGAGATCAAATGCTTTTTTCCCTCACTGTGTGAAGGCCGGCACGGCACACGAGGGGGTGGGTGTCCAGCACTACGCTCGGCCGCCTTCGTCTCCCCAGTGGCGATGTTTACTACACAGCGCACCAGGTACTCATTTGAGGCTGAGTCGACCTAGGGGAGGCTCAGGACCAGTTCAGATAATCGTCACCGGTGTTGGCCGTGAGCGGGAATCGAACTCGGGTTGCTGGGTTCGCATCCTCGCGTGCTAACACAAAATACACACACACACACAGACACATACAGGCACATACACAATATACAGACATACACAAAATACACACACAGGCACACACGCAATATACAGACACACACAGGCACACACAAAATACACACACAGGCACACACGCAATATACACCCACACAGGCACACACACAATATACACACACACAGGCACACACAAAATACACACACACAGGCACACACAATATACACACACACAGGCACACACAAAATACACACACACACACAGACACATACAGGCACATACACAATATACAGACATACACAAAATACACACACACAGGCACACACACAATATACACACACAGGCACACACAAAATACACACACACAGGCACACACACAATACACACACACACAGGCACACACAAAATACACACACACACACAGACACATACAGGCACATACACAATATACAGACATACACAAAATACACACACACAGGCACACACGTAATATACAGACACACACAGGCACACACAAAATATACACACACACAGGCACACACAAAATACACACACACAGGCACACACGTAATATACAGACACACAGGCACACACAAAATACACACACACAGGCACACACGTAATATACAGACACACACAGGCACACACAAAATACACACACACAGGCACACACACAATATACACACACACAGGCACACACAAAATACACACACACAGGCACACACGTAATATACAGACACACACAGGCACACACAAAATACACACACACAGGCACACACGTAATATACAGACACACACAGGCACACACACAATATACACACACACAGGCACACACAAAATACACACACACAGGCACACACGTAATATACAGACACACACAGGCACACACAAAATACACACACACAGGCACACACGTAATATACAGACACACACAGGCACACACACAATGTACAGACACACACAAAATACACACACACACAGGCACACACACAATACACACCCACACAGGCACACACACAATATACACACACACAGGCACACACACAATACACACACACACAGGCACACACATAATGTACACACACACAATATACAGACACACACAAATACACACACACACAGGCACACACAATATACAGACACACACAAAATACACACACACAGGCACACACACAATATACAGACACACACAAATGCACACACACAATATACAACACACACAATATACAACACACACAGGCACACACACAGGCACACACACAATATACAGACACACACAAAAAATATAAATATTCCTCCTATAACCTTTAACAGACTGTTGGGGCAAGAGCTGTAAGTGAGCACATATGAAGGCCACAAACACAATTTTTTAGACACACACAATACACACACACAATATACAACACACACAATATACAACACACACAATATACAACACACACATTATTCAACACACACAGCATACAGACGCAATATACAGACACAATATACAACACACACAATATACAGACACACACAATATTTTAACACACACAATACACACACAATATATACAACACACACAATATACAACACACACACAATATACAGACACACACAACAACACACACACAATATACAGACACACACAATACACACAATATACAGACACAATATACAGACACAATATACAGACACACACAATACACACAATATACAGACACAATATACAGACACACACAATATACAACAAACACAATATACCGACACACAATATACAGACACAATATACAGACACACACACACTACACACACACATCAACAACAGACCGAGGCAAGCCCCCCCCCTATTCCCCCCACCCCCCGGCGTGACGTCACAAACGAGCCGTGACGTGACGCGCTGTGACGGCTCGCGCTTGTCCAGCGGCAGGGCGCGTCGCTTCGGCCGAACGTCGACGACGGCGGAAGGGGGCCGAGGGCTCCCCACGAGCCCCCCCCCCTACCCCCCCCTACCCCCCCCCTACCCCCCTCTAGCCTAGCACCTGGGCCCCTCTACCCCCTCTACCACCTCCTCCCACACCACCCCCAAAACCTCTTCGTCTTTGACCGCCCGATATTGTAAACAAAATGACGGAAAGTGCACTCGGACGCCTTGCAAGGCTGTCCTCCCTAATGGAGCATCTTCGCCAGTTAGAAACATTTCGGCTGGCCTGCCTACGATCCATCCTGGGTTTAACCAGGCTGGATTGTGTGAGGAGCTCACAAGTCCTTGAAAGATCTGGGCAAAGTCCCATCAGTGAGCTCCTCCGGCAGGCAAGGCTGCGTTGGCTGGGTCCTGTAGCCCGCATGCCCAGCCACCGCATGCCTAAACAGCTTTTGTTCGGCCGGATCGTTTGGGCTAAACGGGCGCGGCACGGGCTAGAGAAGAGATGGAGTGACGTGGTACAGGAGGACGTGGAGCTGAGTGGACTTGCCGATGACTGGTACCAGCGGTGTCAAGATCGGCCTCTGTGGAGGAGGCTCGTGAAGGACGCTACTGGGCAGTTGGAGGCAGTCGCCCTCCAACAACAACGGAGGGCGGAGGCGCGACGCTCACAACAACGAGCAGAGCGCCGGATGGCTAAAACACGGCAAGCAGGCACAGTAGGGGGCACAGGTGGTGCATCAGCCAGTCATCTCGGTCATCTCGGTCAGTCGACCCGTGGCACCTGGGTCTGCCCCGTGACCTCCTGCCAGCGGGCGTTCGACACTTCACGTGGCCTCAAGGTGCACATGGCCTGGCACAAGTGTCGTGGTGACGTCACCGCCACTTAGTGGCGAATGGCGGTTGTTGTTGTTGTGAGTGTGTGAGTGAGGTCGGTCTGTTCTCTCTCCCCTGTTCCGCGTGGGGTTTCCTCCGGATTCTCCGATTTCCTCCCCTGACCCCCCCCCCCTCCCCAGTGCGACTTCAATTGAGCAGCAACCTCCTGTAGCGTCGAGGGGGAGCCGAACCCCCTGGCTCGCCAGCATAAGGCAGTACAGCAAGTGGACGAATCGCCATCGGTTTATTCCACCTTGCACGGAGTGGAGGGGGGGGATTGAGTGTTGCTCCCTTGCGCGAGGGTGGTTTCCTCCTGCTCCAACTGCCCCGCGTGAATCACAAAGGCGGCTTCGTGATTAAGCGGAGCTGAACACATCTCATGAGTAAACAACCCCTAGGTGCTGGCAGCAACGGGAGCCTCCTGAAAAAGAGTAATTGGACTCAGTGTGACTCTCCTCGCTCGATACAAGACGAGATGAGTATTAGCCTGAAAAAGAGTTGTTAGCCAAGGCAAGTCCTCACCGTTCCCATCGCTACTGGTGTCGTGCGGTTGGTGACAGCACGTGGAGCTGCTGCACTGAGCTCGCACCCTGCACCCCCCCTTCACCCTGCCTACTCACCCCCTCCTCACCCCACCACTCACCCCCCCCTTCACCCTGCCTACTCACCCCCTCCTCACCCCACCACTCACCCCCCCCCCCTTCACCCTGCCTACTCACCCCCTCCTCACCCCACCACTCACCCCCCCCCCTTCACCCTGCCTACTCACCCCCTCCTCACCCCACCACTCACCCCCCCCTTCACCCTGCCTACTCACCCCCTCCTCACCCCCCCCCCCTTCACCCTGCCTACTCACCCCCTCCTCACCCCACCACTCACCCCCCCCTTCACCCCCCCCTTCACCCTGCCTACTCACCCCCTCCTCACCCTACCACTCACCCCCCCCTTCACCCCCCCCTTCAACCTACCATCACCCCCCCTTCACCCCCCCCCTTCACCCTGCCTACTCACCCCCTCCTCACCCTACCACTCACCCCCCCCCTTCACCCCCCCCTTCAACCTACCACTCACCCCCCCTTCACCCCCCCCCCTTCACCCTGCCTACTCACCCCCTCCTCACCCTACCACTCACCCCCCTTCACCCCCCCCCTTCTCCCCTCCCACTCACACCCCCCTTGACCCCTCCTCACCCCCCTTCACCCCCCTTCACCCCCCCCCCCCTTAACCCCGCCACCCGCACCTCAAAACCACTTCGCCGCGTGTGTACAATGCAACCAGCAGCGTGATTGGTGCACCTAGCCTGGCACGCAGGCACACACATGCACACACGGATGACAACGTGCAGCGTGGTGCACCTAGCCTGGCACGCAGGCACACACACGCATTCGTAGTCGTATATACACAAATACAAAGATCGCCCATATAGCCTTAACAGTATGTTGGGGGCAAGTGCTGTTAGCTAGTAGCACCTATGAAGGCCGGCACGGCACACGACCGGTGGTTGGTCATCACCACGCCAGGCCGCCTTTGTCTCCCCAGTGACGATGCTTACACATCGCACCTGCTCTTCAGTTGAGTCTGAGTCGACCTAGGGGAGACCCAGGACCAAATAGATGTTGCTTTGAGCATGCGGTGGCTTGGCATGCGGGCTACATGACTCATCCAATGGATACTCGCTCGCCGGAGGAGCTCACTGATGGGACTGCACACAATCCAGCCCGGTCAAACCTGGGATGGATCATAGGTAGGCCACCTTGAATGTTTAAAATCGGCGCAGATGTGCCTTGAGAGGGCTCCACGTTTCGCAAGCATTGAGAAGGGAGGGGGGCATGACCGTGGTCGAGAAGACCCGGAGCTTCGTGTGGAGCGACAGGCCAATGGAGCTTCCACGCAGCAGCGTTAGGCAGCCGATACAAAGATAATACCGCCCGACTGATTCGGAGTGAGACCTTGGCTGTCAAACCGGAGCTGGGTCAAGAGCAAACTGCCCATGTACGAAAGCGTCTGCACTCTCCCCACATCTGTCCCATCACTCATGGACTGCCCGATCACTCATGGGGAGTTGACGGAGGGGGGAGCATTCGATGACATAAAACACCTGGGCAGGTGCTTTGATTTTGTGGGACTGATGGTAAACAGTGTGGGGGCCAGAGGGCATTCCTGTCGCATCATCCCAAGGGGAACACACAGACACACACATCCATGACACACACCTATGGCACACACACACCCATGGCACACACACACATCCATGATATACACCCATCAATGACATAGAAAAAAAATAATAATAAAAAAAGAAAAAAATTCTTAGTTTTCTATCTACGTGACTTTACCGAATGAACCAAAGAATATGAAAAACAAAGATCCCCCGTGTAGCCTTAACATACCGTTGGGGCAAGTGTATAAGCGAGCACCCACAGCCGCCTTTGTCTCCCCAGTGGCGATATTTTTACACACCGCACCAGGTACTAATTTGAGGCTGAGTCGACCTAGGGGAGGCTCATTACCGGTTCAGATAATCGTCACCGGTGTTGGCCGTGAGCGGGAATCGAACTCGGGTCACCGGGTTCGCAGCGCTAACCGCTACACCACCGCTCCCCCTATGCATCCATACAAAGACAAAGATCCCCGTATAGGTTCAACAGACTGTTGGGGCAAGTGCTGTTAGCGAGCACCTTCTACACTAATGCACACACACACACATACACACACACACAACACACACACACACGACACACACACACACATACGAGGCCTTCATCCAGCAGTGGACAGAGCAAGACCTGGCTATGATCGAAAGTGGAGGGGTTGATGGGACGGCCCCTCCCCTCGTTACGGGGGGGGGGGGGTTTAAGGGGGATCAAAAGGTATGCGGCCTTTGAGGATCTCAAGGTTTCAGGGTCGAGATCTGACACAGACGCACACAAAGACAAAGATGCCACCCCACTCGTATAGCCTTAACAGACGGTAAGGGCAAGAGCAGTTGGCGAGCAGCACCTATGAAGGCCGGGACGGTACACGAGGTGGCGATGTGGCCAGTACCACGCCCGGCCGCCTTTGTCTCCCCAGTGACGATGTTTACACACTGCGCCGGGTACTCATTTGAGTCTACGTCTACCTGACACACACACATACACAGTTTGTGTTTAAAGATGATGATGGCGATGATGATGATGGTGATGATGGTGGTGATGGTGGTGATGATGATGATGGTGGTGATGATGATGGTGGTGATGATGATGGTGATGATGGTCATGGTGATGGTCATGGTGATGATGATGGTGATGATGATGGTGGTGATGATGGTAGCAATGATGGTGATGATGATGATGGTTCTGATGGTCATGGTGATGGCAATGATGATGATGGTGATGATGATGGTGATGATGATGGTAGCAATGATGGTGATGATAATGGTTCTGATGGTCATGATGATGGCAATGATGATGATGGTGATGATGATGGTCATGGTGATGATGATGAATAATCTGGCGTCAATTCACTGCATGGGGTTGCCGCGTGAGGTTTTTTGTTTTCTGACCATACTTCACCACGCCGGTCAGTGCCGGAGCTGTTTGCCCCCTGCTGAGCTTGCAAGCTCCCTGCTGCTGAACCCTGATGACCCACGCGGAGGAGGTTAAACCAAAACTCATAGGCGGAGTTTGACTTCTATATTTGGGGGGGGCGAGGTGGGGGATATAATTAATGAATTGCGTTTACAAAACATCTTCATTGTAAACGGTTGAAATTTTTTTTAATGAAGGTGACCAGTTTGGGAGAGGCTTTACCCCACCCCCCGTGCCCCCCCCCCCCCTGCAAACTCCGCCCATGTCCAAACTATAAATTATTCTAGATTTGAAACTTTCGTGACTGCAAGGATTCATACTCTTAGTTCTTTCGGTAAAGTCACGTAGGTAAAAAAATGAAATTAAAATTTTTTTTTTTAATTAATTTTAATTTCATTTTTAAACTATTGTTTTTATTTTTACCAGGTAAGCTCCCCACTTTAGCGGCCACGTGCAGCTCTTTGCCGGAAGCGGAACTGGTCACCGCAAAACGGCAGCTCAACGAAAGCGGAGCTCATCATCGTCGTCAGCGTGTGGACATTTATAGCAGCAGCAGCGGCGACGGCGACAAAACAAATTGAAAAAATCCTGATGCTGATTCTTAATGTGGAGGGTTCACACCTGAAGGGCACCGGAGAAAAATCCACGCGACCACGGGGAGAAAGAGAGAGGCACCTCAAACTCCAAATATACAGCAGCAGGCGTCAGGGTCGGGATCGAACCCACGACCTCCTGTACACCAGGCGAGGTAGTTAACATCTCCTAGCCACCGGGTTGCTGAACGAATTCCGTAACCTCGGAGTGACGTGGTGCAATGGGCAGTGTTGAGTCTATGGACAGTGTTGAGTCTATGGGCAGTGTTGAGTCTATGGGTAGTGTTGAGTCCATGGGCAGTGTTGAGTCTATGGGCAGTATTGAGTCTATGGTGAAGTGTGGAGTCTATGGGCAGTGTTGAGTCTATGGGCAGTGTTGAGTCTATGGGCAGTGTTGAGTCTATGGGCAGTGTTGAGTCTATGGGGCAGTGCTGAGTCTATGGTGAAGTGTGGAGTCTATGGACAGTGTTGAGTCTATGGGCAGTGTTGAGTCTATGGGCAGTGTTGAGTCTATGGGCAGTGTTGAGTCTATGGGGCAGTGCTGAGTCTATGGTGCAGTGTTGAGTCTATGGTGCAGTGTTGAGTCTGTGGGTAGTGTTGAGTCTGTCGGCAGTGTTGAGTCTATGGGTAGTGTTAGTCTATGGGTAGTGTTAGTCTATGGGTAGTGTTGAGTCTATGGGCAGTGTTGAGTCTGTGGGCAGTGTTGAGTCTATGGGCAGTGTTGAGTCTATGGACAGTGTTGAGTCTCTGGGCAATGTTGATTCTATGGGCAGTTTTAGTCATTGGGCAGTGTTGAGTCTATGGGCAGTGTTGAGTCTATGGTGCAGTGTTGAGTCTATGGGCAGTATTGAGTCTATGGTGAAGTGTGGAGTCTATGGGCAGTGTTGAGTCTATGGTGCAGTGTTGAGTCTATGGGCAGTGTTGAGTCTATGGTGCAGTGCTGAGTCTATGGGCAGTGTTGAGTCTATGGTGCAGTGTTGATTCTATGGGCAGTGTTGAGTCTATGAGCAGTGTTGAGTCTATGGGCAGTGTTGAGTCTATGGGCAGTGTTGAGTCTATGGGCAGTGTTAGTCTATGGGTAGTGTTAGTCTTTGGGTAGTGTTGAGTCTATGGGCAGTGTTGAGTCTGTGGGCAGTGTTAGTCTATGGGTAGTGTTAGTCTTTGGGTAGTGTTGAGTCTATGGGCAGTGTTAAGTCTGTGGGCAGTGTTGAGTCTATGGGCAGTGTTGAGTCTATGGACAGTGTTGAGTCTCTGGGCAATGTTGATTCTATGGGCAGTGTTAGTCATTGGGCAGTGTTGAGTCTTTGGGCAGTGTTGAGTCTATGGTGCAGTGCTGAATCTATGGGCAGTGTTGAGTCTATGGGCAGTGTTGAGTCTATGGGGCAGTGCTGAGTCTATGGTGAAGTGTGGAGTCTATGGACAGTGTTGAGTCTATGGTGCAGTGTTGAGTCTATGGTGCAGTGCTGAGTCTATGGGCAGTGTTGAGTCTATGGTGCAGTGCTGAGTCTATGGGCAGTGTTGAGTCTATGGTGCAGTGTTGAGTCTATGGGTAGTGTTGAGTCTATGGGTAGTGTTGAGTCTATGGTGCAGTGCTGAGTCTATGGGCAGTGTTGAGTCTATGGGCAGTGTTGAGTCTTTGGGCAGTGTTGAGTCTATGGGCAGTGTTGAGTATATGGTGCAGTGTTGAGTCTATGGTGCAGTGTTGAGTCTATGGGCAGTGTTGAGTCTATGGTGCAGTGTTGAGTCTATGGGCAGTGTTGAGTCTATGGGCAGTGTTGAGTCTATGGTGCAGTGCTGAGTCTATGGGTAGTGTTGAGTCTATGGTGCAGTGTTGAGTCTATGGGCAGTGTTGAGTCTATGGTGCAGTGTTGAGTCTATGGTGCAGTGTTGAGTCTATGGGCAGTGTTGAGTCTATGGTGCAGTGTTGAGTCTATGGGCAGTGTTGAGTCTATGGGCAGTGTTGAGTCTATGGTGCAGTGCTGAGTCTATGGGTAGTGTTGCTTCTATGGGCAGTGCTGAGTCTATGGGCAGTGCATACAGTATTATGTTGAACTTCTTTCGCACCGTACGTAGCCAACCGCGCTCATCGGAGGTGAACGATGTTCACGCAAACACCGGCGCCCTCCGAGCTGGAGTCGACCCTGAGCGCCCCGAGAGTTGGTGGACTCTCCCAGCTGTCCCGTGCACGACTCTCTCTCCAGCTGAACTATCTCCAATCCCCCCCCCCACCCCGCAGCGCGCTAACCACTGCGCCACCGCTCTCCCACGCGCGTTCACGTTCATCCACAGTCCTATGTCAACAAACTCGACACATTTGCCAAAAAGCACCGTGGCCATAAAAGGGGCCGTCCATAAATGACGTCACGCGATTTTGGACGATTTTGGAGCCCCCCTCCCCCCCAAAAATAAGACCCCCCTCAAGTATGACGTCACAACGCTCTGCCCCCCCCCCCCCCCAAATAAAACATGCTTCAAATCGCTTTGAACTATTGTCATTGTAGTGCGTATTTAATGTGGCGCTGCATTCTGATGTTGTAGGAAAACACATTTATTAAACAGTCTATTTAATTAAGTAGAACGTGTTGTCTATAGTTATTTAAATTTGCGCATTTTGATGTGACGTCACATTTCTCAAAGCCCCCCCCTCGTTACACATCGTCACAAATGTCTGACCCCCCCCCAGTTGCGTGACGTCATTTATGGACGGCCCCTAATCGTCACTGGTGTTGCAGTGCCGGAGTATCCTAGTAGCAAAAGTAGCCACACTTTCAAGGGCCCGCGCTAAATGCTTTCCAGCTATCAATTCCGGTTCAGTGATTCTGCACTTGCTCAATTACTATAGTACTTTCCTGCCTTCAACTTTTATAAACGACTGGATGTTTAAGGTTAGCGATTTGTATTATTATCCGGCTGTATAGCAAATGAAAAAATACAATTACTTTACTACACAAGTAAACAATTTGTGTTTTAATATTTTTTAATTTAGGGCGTCTCTATAACATATGCTACAGGCCCCACACTGGCTTAATCCGGCACTGGGTGTTGGCCGTGAGCGGGAATCCAACCCGAGTAGCCAGGTTCGTAAGAGCAGCACGCTGACCGCTACACTACCGCTCCCCACACGGATAACACATACGTACACAAAGATAAAGATCCACCGTATAGCCTTAACAAACTGTAGGGGCAAGTGCTGTTAGCGAGCACCTATGAAGGCGCCGGAACGGCACACGAGGGGGTGGGTGGCCAGCACCACGCCCGACCGCCTTTGTCTCCCCAGTGTCGATGTTTACACACCACACCAGGTACTCATTTCAGGTTGAGTCGACCTAAGAGAGGCCCAGGACCGGTTCAAATAATCGTCACTGGTGTTGGCCGTGAGCGGGAATTGAACCCGGGTTGCTAGGTTCGTAGCGCAGCACGCTAACCGCTACACTACCGCTCCCGACAACATACGTACACACACACACACTATAACACATACGTACACACACACTATAACACATACGTACACACACACACGCATAATACAGATGTAGTGTGGTAGAACGACACTACTCTATTGGCTCGGTATGGGGGCTGCAGGCAGGTGTCACGGGGGTCGTGTCGGGCCGTGACACTCTGCGTGAATCCAACAGGACACGTGACCGGATAAAGGGGGGCCAGGGGCCCCAGCGGGGTCACATGGTTGGGGTTCGGGCCTTCCCGTAGGATCGGGAAGGGGGGCGTGGCCTGGGGCGGAGCCGGCCACGCGGAGTGGTTAATAGCGGGGCGTGGACGGAGAGCTGGGCTGTTCTGTGCTGTTCTGCTGCTGGGTCATCTCTGGGATGAAGCTCTCTGGTCTCCGCTAGTGGACCAGGCAGCGTGTTGGGCTGTCCTGGTCCAGTGATGTAGTACCCGCACGGAGATGTAGTACCGCACGGAGCCAGGGGGGGGAGTCCCTGTCGACATGCGCGTCGACTCGGGGTGGTGGCGACCAGGGTGACGGTGGCACGCGACGGACGGACGAGCAGCGGCGGCCAAGATCGTCGTCTCGTTCCAGAGGCGGCCGTGTCACCTGCTACAATTGCGGCCACCCGGGGCATGTGTCATTGGGCTGTCGCGTACCACAACGGCGTCTCCCAGCATCGCTGCCATCCTACGCTTCCTTACACCCTAAGGCGAGTCGCAACGCACTCCGCACTCGACCCCTGGCCTCATCTCACCCATCTAGGCACTTCGGCTCGCGTCCCGGTCGCGCGTCGGTACTGGGAGTCCTATTCGTAATCGCGAGGTTCGTCAGCTTCGACCAGATCAGTGGTCGGAGCTGGCCCATCGAGTGGTAGCAGCGGCCGCGGGTTCATCTGCCGTGCTTGGGTTTATTGAGGGTGTGGAAATTAGGATGCTCGTTGACACAGGTGCATCGGCAACTATCATCTCGGAGTTAATTTACAATGTTTTGCCCCCCAAGTGTCAGGTTCTAGACCCTGTTGATGCACCGTGTTTCGCCGCTAACAGCGGCTCATTCGGTATTATCGGTCGCATTACGGTCGAGGTGCGCATCGCTGACATTCTTGTCTCCGCGTCCCTGGCTGTTCCATGTTCACTTGGAACAGGATTCCTATCTAAAGCCTGACTCCCACCACCATCCGGCCCAGAATAATTCCCTCATCAAAACAGTACACCATCGGGCCCACTGCATCTCCGACCAGCGCCACCTAGCCAGTGAACTGGAGCACGTACACCAAGCCCCCAAAATGAATGGATACTCAGACCGCACAATCTGCAAAGCTGTATCCCCAACCACGGGGAGACAACCATCTGAGGACCCAATCAAAACCATCACCTTGCCACACATAGCAGGAGTATAGCAGGTGTTACAAAAAATATTTACAAAATCTTAAACAAACACAAGATCCAGGTCCGATTCAATACAGTACACAAAATCCATGATTTGATCCCATCTGTGAAGAATGTCATTCCTGACATGCAATACCCTGGTGTCTACAAACTAAGTTGTGTCTGCGGCAGCAGTTACATCGGGGAAACGAAACGACATGTCTCGGACCGTGTTCGTGAACACAAGGCAGATTTGAAACACGGCAGAACCAATACCTCTGTCGTGGCTGATCATTGTTATAATGCAGTGGGCTCGCATGATATTGTATTTTCCCAGACCAAGGTACTCTGCAAACCTTCGGGCTACCATCAAAGATTTGTCCATGAAGCCATCCAGATATATAAACACAGAGACAATTTCAACCAAGAAGATGGGTATAAGTATAAGCTGAGCAATCATTGGAAGGATGTTATTAGCCAAGCAGAGTCGTCACTTGCTGTGGTGCTTCCATCCTTCCTGCCGTTTGGCTGTTATCTCCGACTCTCTTTGTTGCATTGCCCTGTTGGGTGCCTCTGCATTAACGGGCTGGGGTCTCACTAACATAGCCACCTCTGCTCACTTAGCCTCGATGTATCGATGGTTCTGGCTGTGTGATGGGCTGTGTCTCTCACTGGCGCGACCACCGTTGCGGTGGTTCTCTTGTGTTGACGCGCTTGCCTCTCACAGCGCAGTTGGCAGCGCCGCAGCTTGTTACACATAGACATGACATTAACTTGTTAATCTCCCTAATCTATCTGCCTAATCTCTCCCATCAACATAGTGCTAATCTCCCATTAACACTGCTGCTGTGCGCATATACGGGAACAATACTCTTATGTGGCGACGGAAGCTCATTTACTTTCACATGCTAATCTCTCTCCCTAATCTCTCTCTCCCTAATCTCCCCCATGAACACAACTGACGTGCTTGCGTACGGGGATGGAACTCCTTTCCAGCTCGGACTCCGCTTTCTTGCCCTTGGCCAACATATATGGCCTCTTGTTGTAACAGCTCTCTCGCTGTGTTCTCCTTGTTCAGCAGCTCCATTGCTGGATTATTTTTTCCGCCTGAGGATGATCGCTGGTGTTGCGATCGAAACGTCGTGATATAATTTTTTTTATTTTTCTACCTACGTGACTATACCGAAAGAACCAAAGAGTATGCGACTGTTGAATCTAACAAAACGTTGCTGTTGAATCCACCATTCAGGCAGCGATTTAATCCACCAACAAGCAACTATTTAATCCACAAATATATACCCACTCTTTATTACACCAAAACGAGATGTGGTTCTTTAATTCACCAACACGCGGCTTTTTAATCCACCAGCATAATACTTTAATCCACCAACACGCTGCTTTTTAATCCACCAACATAGTGACTCTTTAATTCACCAACACGCGACTCTTTAACGCACCAACAAGGTGCTCTTTAATCCACAAAAACGCACTTCTTTAATCCACTTACACAATACTCTTTAATCCATCAACACTAGACTATTTAATCCACCAACACAATACTCTTTAATCCATCAACACTAGACTATTTAATCCACCAACACAATACTCTTTAATCCACGAACACGAGACTCTTTAATCCACCAACAGGGGGCGCTTTAGTCCACCAAAAGAAACTCTTTAATCCACCAACACAATAATCTTTAATCGACCAACACAACACTCTTTAATTCACGAACACAATAATCTTTAATGCACCAACACAATACTCTTTAATCGACCAACACAACACTCTTTAATTTAAGAACACAACACTCTTTAATTCACGAACACAATAATCTTCAATGCACCAACACAATACTCTTTAATCCACCGACATGCTGCTGTTTAATCCACCAACATGTGGCCCTTCAATCCAGCAACATTCGACTCTTTAATCCAGCAACACAGGGACGCTTTAATCCACCATCACACGACTCGTTTATCCACCAACACGTTGTTGTTAATCCACGACCACGTGGCTTCTTAATCCACCAACACGAGACTCTTTAAGCCACCAAAACGCAATTCTTTAATCCACCAACACGGGTCTCTTTAATACACCAACAGGCAGTGCTGTAATCCACCAACACAGGACTCCATCAACACGAGACTCTTTAATCCGCCAAAATACGACTTTATAATCCACGATCCTCCAACACACTGCTCTTTACTTCATCAACACGCGGCACTTTATTCAAACAACATGTGGCTTTTTAATCCACCAAGGCGTTTCTCTTTAATCCACCAACACGCGGCATCTTGTTCCACCAACACCGTTCTCATTAATCCACCAACATATCGACTCTTTAATCCATCAACACGCGACTCTTCATGACACCAACACACCCCTCTTTAATTTACTGATACGCAACTCTTTATTGCACCAACATGCTCCTCTTTAATCCACCAACACGAGACTCTTTAACCCACCAACATGCTGCTCCTTAATCCATCAACATGTAACTATTTAATCCACCAGCACGAGACTTCAATCCACCAACACGATGCTTCCGCTGCAAAAATCTCGTGCAGGTGTTATAGACAGGTCAAAGACTGCCGCCATTTGGTCATATGCCCGCTGGAGAGTTGACGATCACCTTCTGGGATGGCCCGGACCTCCACCAATGCATCGGTGTCGAGGGCCGTCGGTAGGGCTTGCAGGGCCTCCTATTCTGTCCACCCGGCGGATAGCCAAGCTGCTTTGAAGCGATGATTGGACACCATCAAATCTCCTCCCGCCGCCCCAAACTCCCGAACGGGAGGGAGCCGTCGTGGTCGGCACGCGGCTCTTTGAATCGCCGCCTTAACGTCGTCCCGGGTCCCGCTCCAATCGGTGCCTGCCTGCCACGCCATGCCCTCCGTGGGCAAAATGGCGCCCGGCAATTGCGTGGTCTCCACCGCAGGAATCGCCGCTGCAGGCGGCAGCTCTGACACCTACCTTCAGCGGCAACGCCGTGCCCTCTATTGGCGAAATGGCGGTAGGCAACCGCGTTGTCTCCGCCGCGGGAACCACTGATGCCGGTGGCAGCTACAGCGAACCCTGCGGCCCAAAATGGCCGCCGCCGGCCCCACCGTGCCCTCTGTGGGCAAAATGGTGGCCGGCAACCTCGTGGTCTCCGCAGGAGGCAGCTCCGACGCCCCCCGCGGCCCCACCTCAGTGGCGCCCGCTGGCAACGCCGTGCCCTTTATGGGCAAAATGGAGGTCGGCAAACACATGGTCTCTGCCGCGGGAACTGTTGCTGCCGGTGGCAGCTCCAGCGAGCCCCACGGCCCACACCAAATGGCACCCACCAGCCCCACCGTGCCCTCCGTGGGCGAGATGGCGGCCGGCAACTGTGTGGAGTGAGACCCCACGCACGGAGCACGGCGCGGGGCGGTGCGCGTTAACGACCTCCAATTAGCGATCGCTCTCAGCCTCATTAGCAGCGTGACATAGAGGGGGGATGCGACCCCCCCAGCCCCCCCCCCCCCCCCACCGCCCCCCCCCCCCCTCACCAGCTCCCATTCTATCCCAGTCGGCGCACGGCGCCTCCCTCATTACCAGGAGGAGACCCCCCCCCCCCCCCGTGCTGCGTGCAATCGGGGCCGGGAGTCAACCCGTAGCGGGCAGGGTGGGGCGGCGGTGGTGGTGGTGGTAGTCCACATTGCCAATCAGAATCATTATTTAGACTGGAGGTGGGAGGTAACCCGATGAGCTATGAAGCTCTTTGTTAACAGATGTCCATGAGAGGCACGGGGGACTGGAGCGTAGACAGAGAAAGGCACAGCGAGAGATAGAGGCCACGTTTAGCAGTGAGTTGATCAGAATCAGAATCTTTATTGAGACTGGAGGAGGAAGAATCCGATGAGCTACAAATCTGTTTTGTTAACAGATGTCCAGTAGGGGTCCGAAGGGTGATCGCACTGCACACGAACCGCTCATGAAGCGTCCACACCAGAGGTCGCAACCAGGTACCCGATACCCGTACCCTACCCTGGTACGGCCGGGTACGGGTACGGGTAGGCCGTGAGTCACTGGTGAGTCACCGTTTGTCACTCATTTCCCAACGTCTTGTCTCTTCTCACAATTCAAGTTCCTAGAATCAACCCACACGCGCCTGCAACATGGCTTCATCCCAGAGGTCGCAATCGGGTACCCGATACCCGTACCCTACCCATACACGGCCGGGTACGGGTAGGTGGGTATCGGGTAGGGTACGGGTACCCGTTTGCGACCCTGGTGTGGCCGGGTACAGGTACGGGTAAGGAATCAAAACTCGTTTGCGACCTCTGGTCCACACACAACACGGGAGGCGAGCGCATGGGACCAGGGACTCGAACCCAGGCCTGCTGCGCTGTGAGGACGCGGGATGGTCACTGCTGCTTCACCGCACGAACGGAGGGTGAGGCCACGCTGGAGCGGGGTCCAGGCTGCCACGTGGCCGCGCGTGTCTCTCTCTCTCTCTGTCCCTCTCACGCTGTCTGTCAGCAGCGTGAAGGAGTGTTGTGAACGAAAGACAAATAAAGACCGGATTCCAGAAGTCGCTCCCACGACCTTTATTACACTAGTATCGATTTGGCACACTCGGTTTACGTAACAAACCTTACTAATTGGCTGCCTCGGGTGGTTGCGGGTTTAACGACACATTTATATTTACGCGATCTAACCCAAAGAAACCTGTGCTGTGGATGATATTGATAGCGAAAGCCTCCTCCTATGTGTTAAACGGATTTTGTTAGGTTTTTTTAATGACTTCCACTTGCTCATCATCAGCTACGCGGCCGTCCGACACAGGAATGCACCATCATCAGCACTAATCACGCACAACCTCGTGGGCCGGTTTCGACATTCAGCGCCTCATCATCATCAGCAGCAGCATCAGCAGTGGCAGGAGCCGGGGCATGGTCGGGCCGTCGCTTGAGTCAATGCTGGCGACGTGCCCAGATGTCTATAGGGGAGGGCGCTGCTCAGAGGTCGCAAACGGGGTTTGATTCCTTACCCGTATCCCTACCCGGCCGCACCAGGGTCGCAAACGGGTACCCGTACCCGTACCCGGCCGGGTACGGGTAGCCGAGTATCGGGTAGGGTACGGGTATCGGGTACCCGGTTGCGACCTCTGGCGCTGCTCCCCGTTAGATATGGGTCCCAGTTCGACGCTACGTTACGTAACGCGCAACAATGGTGATGCTGTGCTGAGATGAAAGGTGGTGGGTGGTGGGTAGTTGGGTGGCGGGGGGCAGCGATTTGATGGTGGAGGTTAGGGGGCACATTGGCGGTGGGTAGGGTTCAGGCTTTGAGGTTAGGGGGTTTTAAATTGTAGCTATGGTTTAAGGTTAGGGGTAGAAGTTTGATAGATTGGGGGGGGGGGGGGGGATGGTCAGAGTTAGGACTCACTGGATGGGGGTTAGGGTATCAGGGGGTTAGAGTCGGAGTAAGGGGGCTCCGAATGGGTTCAGGGTCAGAGCCAGGGTCCGGGTTCAACCGAGGGAATGTGACCATGGCGGTAGAGACGGAAGGAAGACAAAGTTGGCGTGTTGTGGGGTTGAAAGCGTTGGGGGGATTTGGGGGGGTGGGGTGGGGAATGGGGGAAAGCGTTGGGGGGGGACACACCAGGGTGGGTTAGGGTGAGCGTCATCGCCTGGTGAAGCTGTTGCTGATGCTGGGTGTTGGTGTTGTTGTTATTGTAATCGCCGGCGAAACTTTATGGTGCTCAAATCGTAAATGGTGTTGTGGGTTTAACTCTCTCCAACACACAGCCGGTGTAGTCCTGAACCAGTCAACTCATCGGCACGTCTTTGTTTACGTGACGAACCACTTACTAATCGGCTGCGCCGGGTGGTGGCGGGTTTAACGACACATTTTATGTTTGCGCGATCTTATCGCCCCAAAAAAAAAACTCAATTATGAAAAATGTTGGTCGCTAAAGTGTGTGTGTTACATTTTGGAGTTCGGGCTCGAGGTTGAGGGCTACGGTTAAGGGCTACGGGATCTGGCTATAGGTTCGGACTAGGGGTTGAGGACTAGGGGTGAGGACTAGGGGTTGAGGACTAGGGGTTGAGGGATAGGGGTTGAGGGATAAGGGTTAGTGCTAGGGGTTGAGGACTAGGGGTTGGGGCTAGGGGTTGAGGACTAGGGGTTGGGGCAGGGGTTGGGGCTAGGGGTTGGGGCTAGGAGTTTGGGCTAGGGGTCTGGGCTAGGGGTCTGGGCTAGGAGTTTGGGCTAGGGGTCTGGGCTAGGAGTTTGGGCTAGGGGTCTGGGCTAGGAGTTTGGGCTAGGGGTTTGGGCTAGGGGTTTGGGCTAGGGGTTTGGGCTAGGGGTTTGGGCTAGGGGTTCGGGCTAGGAGTTCGGGCTAGCAGTTCGGGCTCGCGGTTTCGGCTATGGGTTCAGGC
Organism: Lampetra planeri; assembly: GCF_965212315.1. NCBI lineage: Eukaryota > Metazoa > Chordata > Hyperoartia > Petromyzontiformes > Petromyzontidae > Lampetra > Lampetra planeri. The sequence continues at coordinate 165,948 of NW_027613904.1, forward strand.
TAGGGGTTGGGGCTAGGGGTTGGGGCTAGGAGTTTGGGCTAGGGCTTCTGGATAAGGGTTCGGGGTCAAGTCGGGTTGGAGAATGATGGGGTGTGAACATCTCGCCACGGTTGCGAGATGTTGACTACCTCGCCTGGTCTACAGGAGGCCGTGGGTTCGATCCCGACCCTGACGACGCCTGCTGCCGCTCTACAGCAGGAGTTTGCTCGTGTCTCTTTCTCTCTCCCCCGTAGTCGCGTGTATTTTTCTTCGGGTTCCTCCGGTTTTTCCCATCCACATTTAGAATCGACGCCCCGCGTTTGAGGGTATTTTTGGCTGCTGCTATAAATTCCCACATAATGATGATGGTGATGATGATAAGCCCACTTCGTTGAGCTATCGTTTTTGATAGCCAGGTGGTGTCTGTAAAAGAGCTAAATATAGCAGCTCAGCCTTACCTGGTAAAAAAAAATAACAAAAATCGTTTCGTTTTAGACTTGTCGCCAGTACTGCGGTGATGAAAGCGGGGGGGGTGGGTGGGTGGGAGGTGGGGGTCACCTGCAGACCCCCCTCCCCCTGACCCCCCAGACGGTGACTGGGGGTTAGGGGGTGGGGCACGTGACCAACACGTGGACGCGGAGCGCACGTGTTGCGGTGACGATGATGATGATGATGATAGGGATGATGATGGTTGACGATGCCGGTGGTGACGTGTTGTTGAGCGTGGAGGTGAGTGTGCGTGTTCCCTACGTGCCAATTAAGTGTTTAGCGGCACACGGTGCGTGTGTGTGTGGGTGTGGGTGTCACCGCCGTTTGTGTGTGTGTGTGTCACCCCGGTGTGGGTGGGTGTGTGTCACCACCGTCTGTGTGGTTGGGTGTCATTTGAAGATGTTATAGGGACTGGCTGAGCGCGCGTGTGTGCGTGTGTGTGTCACCACCGTCTTTGTGTGTGTGTCACCACTGTGTGTGTGTCACCACTGTGTGTGTGTGTCACCACTGTCTGTATGTGTGTGCGTGTGTGCCACCACTGTGTGTGTGTCACTGTGTGTGTGTGTGACCACGGTGTGTGTGTGTCACCACTGTGTGTGTCACTGTGTGTGTGTGTCACTGTGTGTGTGTGTCACTGTGTGTGTGTGTCACTGTGTGTGTGTGTCACCACGGTGTGTGTCACCCCCGTCTGTGTGTGTGTGTGTGTATCACCACTGTGTGTGTGTGTCACTGTGTGTGTGTGTCACTGTGTGTGTGTGTCACTGTGCGTGTGTGTCACTGTGTGTGTGTGTGTGTCACCCCCGTCTGTCTGTGCGTGTGTGTCACCACTGTGTGTGTGTGTCACTGTGTGTGTGTGTCACCACTGTGTGTGTGTGTCACTGTGTGTGTGTGTCACTGTGTGTGTGTGTGTCACCACTGTGTGTGTGTGTCACTGTGTGTGTGTGTCACTGTGTGTGTGTCACCACTGTGTGTGTGTGTCACTGTGTGTGTGTGTCACTGTGTGTGTGTGTCACTGTGCGTGTGTGTCACTGTGTGTGTGTGTCACTGTGTGTGTGTGTGTCACCACTGTGTGTGTGTGTCACTGTGTGTGTGTGTCACTGTGTGTGTGTGTCACTGTGTGCGTGTGTGTCACCACTGTGTGTGTGTGTCACTGTGTGTGTGTGTCACTGTGTGTGTCACTGTGTGTGTGTGTCACTGTGTGTGTGTGTCACTGTGTGTGTGTGTCACTGTGTGCGTGTGTGTCACCACTGTGCGTGTGTGTCACTGTGTGCGTGTGTGTCACCACTGTGTGTGTGTGTCACTGTGTGTGTGTGTCACCACTGTGTGTGTGTGTCACTGTGTGTGTGTGTCACTGTGTGTGTGTGTCACTGTGTGTGTGTGTCACTGTGTGCGTGTGTCACTGTGTGTGTGTGTCACTGTGTGTGTCAAGTCCGGCAAAACAACCTCCTACCTCCTCGCGGTGCCGGACGGGCAACATTGTCGTGGGCAGTGCTGTGGGGGGAGGGCCAATGCCCATTGGCCTCTCCCCTCATGGCGTCTGTGACCACCACAGTGGCTAAACGGGGGCTCTGGACGGGTGCGAGGGGCTGGTAACCCCTCCACCTTCAATTAACCACCACTAAACTACGAAGTAAACATAAACCTGTAATTAATAAGCTTGTGCCGGAGGCCCCGGGGGGTCAGGCTTTTATGACGTCTCCTGGCCAAACCCCATTTGGCGGAGCCAGGAGATTGAATTTTAACCCTCGGGGCTCCTCCAGAAACAACGAAAAACCATTGCGGATGGCCACGTGGAATGTTCGAACGCTCACTGCGGAGGAGAGGCTGCCACTCCTCTGTCGGGAGCTGGACCGGTACCGCCTGGATCTCTGTGGCATTCAGGAGGTCCGGTGGACCGGTTCTGGCTCCTGCCACCATGAGGGGTGGACAGTCCTCTACTCGGGGCAGGAGACTGCCAAACAACAGGGTGTGGCTCTTCTTCTGAACAAAAGAATGAGGGGGCGTGGGAGCGTGGCGGTGAGGTGTGGGAAGCTGTAAGCCCCAGGCTACTTTGGGCTCGCCTTCCCATCAACCAGAGGCGAGGAGTGGTGGTCGTGGTTACTTATGCCCCCACCGAAGACGAACATCTGTGGAGGGATGCAGGCAAAGCCGATGAGTCGGACGCTTTCTATGACCTCCTGTCACAGGTGCTGGCTAAAGTGGCCACTCGGGACAGAGTCATCTTGTTGGGTGACTTCAATGCCCGAGTTGGTCATGATACTGGCACCTGGTCTGGAGTGATTGGAAGGCATGGGCCAGATCAGCTCAATAATAACGGTAGGAGGCTGCTAGATTTTTGTGCAGCCCATGGGCTTGTAATTACCAACACGCTCTTCCGGCATCGGCGCATCCACACAACATCATGGATACATGCCGGGTCCAAGCAAGAACATCTGCTGGACTACGTAGTGACGGACCAGCGGATGCGAGCCCATGTCCTTGACACCAGGACCTACCGTGGAGCTGATCTGCCCTCTGACCATCGACTAGTCATCTGTAAGATGCGCCTGCCATTCTTCCACTCCGGTGGTGGGTGTACACCCAGGATCCCATTCCAACCAAAAGTGGCCTGGTCTAAGTTAGCTGATGAAAGTTGCAAGCGAGAATTTCATCATCGCTTGCAGCTGGGGTTGGCATCGTCCTCCACTCCACCTGATGTCGAGGGTAAATGGGCGAGGTTTAAGACTGTGACTCAAGCAGCTGCAATGGCTGCTTTGGGTACGCGGTCCATACCTCCCCGGGAACCCTGGCTGACGGAGGAGGTGTTCAGGTTAATTGAGAAAAAGCGACAGGCCCACTCTCATCGCCTACAGCATCCCACGTCAGAGAATGAGGAGGTTTACCGCAGTCTTCGCTCGGAGGTTCGGAGAGCCGTGAGGCGCTGTAAGGATGGGTGGTGGTCGCGGGTTGCTGAGGAGATGGAGTCTGCCTCAGTGGCCCGCGATCACAAATCACTATTTAACTCCATCAAAAAAGTAACCTGCAGCGCCACACCTATTACCATCATTAGAGGAAAAAACGGTGATCCAATCTCCGACCCCCAGGAAAAGGTTTGCAGATTTGCTGAGCATTTCTGTGAGGTCCTGGGGGAGGGAAAATCTCTCAGCCAGGAAAACATCATGGCACAAAGTGGGGATAACCCTGCTGAGGCTGCGGTGCCTCAAATATTGGAAGAGGTCACCCCCTGTGAGTGGCTGGCTGAGGTACCGGCTGTTGAGGAAGTACTGAGGGCGATCCGGAGTCTGAGACCAGGGAAGGCACCGGGCAGAGATGATCTCCCAGGCGAAATGCTGAGGGAGGGTGGCGTTTGTGCACAGACTGCCCTATATGACATCATAACAACAGTCTGGACCACTGGACGGGTTCCGCAGGACTGGAAGGATGCCCTGGTGGTCCCCCTCTTTAAGAAGGGGGACCGTACCGACTGTAACAACTACAGGGGCATCTCACTCCTCAGTGTGCCGGGTAAGGTCCTGGCAAGGATTATTCAACATCGCCTTGCTAGGCATGCTGAGGAGAGGCTTGCGGAGCCCCAATGTGGTTTCAGGAAAGGGCGGTCCTGCACAGATGCCATATTTTCTGTCCGTCTGCTACAGCAGAGGTGTAGGGAATTCCAAAAAGACCTACATCTCTGCTTTATTGACCTGGTCAAGGCCTATGATACCATCAGTAGGACTGGGCTCTGGGTTGTTCTTCGTGCTTTCGGAGTCCCTGACCCTCTGCTCACGATCATTAAGGACCTTCATGATGGTGAGCGGGCCCGGGTAAAACTACGTGGCCGGGAGTCGGAGCCTTTCCCTGTACACCTTGGGGTGCGACAGGGATGTCCTCTGGCTCCCACATTATTTAACATCTATTTCGACTGCGTAGTTCGTGAAGCCTTCAATAGCTGTACCGGGGGAATTACCATTTGGTACAGATACAATGGGAGGCTGATCGACGCCCGGGTGCGATCAAGGGATGGCTCCCTATTGGTCAACCACGTTATGTATGCCGATGATTTGGTAATAGCTGCTCATTCAGAAGAGGAGTTGGAGACGCTGCTGCTGAGACTGGAGCGTGCCACTAAGAGGTGGGGCCTTACCATCAGCCCCACCAAAACTAAGCACCTGCCTGGGTATTTTGTACCATCGGGCACTCCGCCCCCACAACTCCCAATCGGTGATGGGGCAGTTGTGGAGAGAGTAGAGAGTTTCCCATACCTGGGCAGTGTGCTCATGACCGGCTCCAGTTTATCAGCAGAGGTCTCACTCCGAATCAGTCGAGCGGCAATATCTTTTCATCGGTTGCGTAACGCTGTGTGGAAGCTACCTGGTCTGTCGCTCCGCACGAAGCTTCAGGTCTTCTCGGCCACGGTCATTCCCTCCCTTCTCTATGCTTGCGAAACGTGGACCCCCCTAGTGGAGCATCTTCGCCGGTTGGAAACATTTAGGCTGGCCTGCCTACGATCCATCCTGGGTTTAACCAGGCTGGATTGTGTGAGGAGCTCACAAGTCCTTGAAAGATCTGGGCAAAGTCCCATCAGTGAGCTCCTCCGGCAGGCAAGGCTGCGTTGGCTGGGTCATGTAGCCCGCATGCCCAGCCACCGCATGCCTAAACAGCTTTTGTTCGGCCGGATCGAGGGGGCTAAACGGGCGCGGCACGGGCTAGAGAAGAGATGGAGTGATGTGGTACAGGAGGACGTGGAGCTGAGTGGACTTGCCGATGACTGGTACCAGCGGTGTCAAGATCGGCCTCAGTGGAGGAGGCTCGTGAAGGACGCTACTGGGCAGTTGGAGGCAGTCGCCCTCCAACAACAACGGAGGGCGGAGGAGCGACGCTCACAACAACGAGCGGAGCGCCGGGTGGCTAAAGCACAGCAAGTTGGCACAGTAGGGGGCACAGGTGGTGCATCAGCCAGTCATCTCGGTCATCTCGGTCAGTCGACCCGTGGCACCTGGGTCTGCCCCGTGACCTCCTGCCAGCGGGCGTTCGACACTTCACGTGGCCTCAAGGTGCACATGGCCTGGCACAAGCGTCGTGGTGACGTCACCGCCACTTAGTGGCGAATGGCGGTTGTTGTTGTTGTGTGTGTCACTGTGTGTGTGTGTCACTGTGTGCGTGTGTGTCACTGTGTGCGTGTGTGTCACCACTGTGTGTGTGTGTCACTGTGTGTGTGTGTCACTGTGTGTGTGTGTCACTGTGTGTGTGTGTCACCACTGTGTGTGTGTGTCACTGTGTGTGTGTGTCACTGTGTGTGTGTCACCACTGTGTGTGTGTGTCACTGTGTGTGTGTGTCACCACTGTGTGTGTGTGTCACTGTGTGTGTGTGTCACCACTGTGTGTGTGTGTGTCACTGTGTGTGTGTGTCACCACTGTGTGTGTGTGTCACTGTGTGTGTGTGTGTCACTGTGTGCGTGTGTGTCACCACTGTGTGTGTGTGTCACTGTGTGTGTGTGTCACTGTGTGTGTGTGTCACTGTGTGCGTGTGTGTCACCACTGTGTGTGTGTGTCACTGTGTGTGTGTGTCACCACTGTGTGTGTGTGTCACTGTGTGTGTGTGTCACTGTGTGCGTGTGTGTCACCACTGTGTGTGTGTGTCACTGTGTGTGTGTGTCACTGTGTGTGTGTGTCACTGTGTGCGTGTGTGTCACCACTGTGTGTATGTGTCCTGTAATTCGTGTAAAAATATCGCGGGCCCCGGGTCTAAATATACGGGGAGGGCGCGTGTGGGCACGCACACGCACGCACGCTACAAAGACAAAGATCCCCGTATAGTCCGCAACAACAACAGACTGCTGTTGGGGGGCAAGTGCTGATGGTGAGCGCATATGACGGCCACAATGGGGATTCATGTTTATTCCCGCCACGCCCGGCTCTGCTTTGTCTACTCACTTAAGGCTGAGTCGACCTAGGGGAGGCTCAGGCAGGACCCGGTTCAGATAATCGTCATTGGTGTTGGTGGCCGTGGGCCGGAATCGAACTCGGGTTGTCGGGAGCGCAGCACAGCGCGCTAACCGCTGCACCACCACTCCCCGCCACAACACACACACACCGAGACAAAAGACAAATATCTCCCGTGTAGCCTTAGCAGACTGTTGGGACAAGTGCTTTTAGCGAGCACCTATGCACAGACACACACACGCAGACACAGAGACACACACACAGACACAGACATACGCATACACACACACAGACACACACACAGACACACACGGACATACGCGTACGGACATACGCGTACACACAGACACACACATAGACAACAACAACCGCCATTCGCCACTAAGTGGCGGTGACGTCACCACGACGCTTGTGCCAGGCCATGTGCACCTTGAGGCTACGTGAAGTGTCGAACGCCCGCTGGCAGGAGGTCACGGGGCAGACCCAGCAGGTGCCACGGGTCGACTGACCGAGATGACTGAGACAGCTGGCTGATGCACCACCTGTGCCCCCTACTATACCAACTTGCTGTGCTTTAGCCACCCGGCGCTCCGCTCGTTGTTGTGAGCGTCGCTCCTCCGCACTCCGTTGTTGTTGGAGGGCGACTGCCTCCAACTGCCCAGTAGCGTCCTTCACGAGCCTCCTCCACAGAGGCCGATCTTGACACCGCCGGTACCAGTCATCGGCAAGTCCACTCAGCTCCACGTCCTCCTGTACCACATCACTCCATCTCTTCTCTAGCCCGTGCCGCGCCCGTTCATCCCCCTCGATCCGGCCGAAACAGACACACACACAGACACACACACAGACACACACGGAAAAAGACATACGCGTACACACACACAGACACACACAGACAGACACACACAGACACATACAGACACATACAGACACAGACACACACAGATATACGTGTACACACAGACACACGCAGACACACGCAGACACACACACGTACACACACACACAGACAGACAAACACACACACATACACACACGCAGACACACACACAGAAAAACACACACGTACACACACACACGTACACACAGACACACAGACACACACACACACACAGACAAACACACACAACAACAACAAACGCCATTCGCCACTAAGTGGTGGTGACGTCACCACGACGCTTGTGCCAGGCCATGTGCACCTTGAGGCCACGTGAAGTGTCGAACGCCCGCTGGCAGGAGGTCACGGGGCAGACCCAGGTGCCACGGGTCGACTGACCGAGATGACCCAGATGACTGGCTGATGCACCACCTGTGCCCCCTACTGTGCCAAACCCACACAGACACACACACAGACACACACACGTACACACACACAGACACACACACATACACACAGACACACACAGACACACACCCACACATACACACACACGTACACACACGCAGACACACACACAGCCACACACACACAGACACACACACACGTACACACACACACACACGTACACACAGACACACACACAGACACACACACAGACACACACACACGTACACACACACAAACACACACACACACAGACATACACACGTACACACAGACACACACACAGACACACACACAGACACACACATACACACACAGACACACACACACGTACATACACGTACACACACACACAAACACACACACACAGACATACACACGTACACACAGACACACACACAGACACACACACAGACACACACATACACACACAGACACACACACACGTACATACACGTACACACACACACAAACACACACACACAGACATACACACGCACACACACACACACGTACACACACACACAGACATACACACGCACACACACGCGCATTCATGCAACAACAACAACAGTAGCCGTCACCCTCCTCCACTAAGTGGCGGTGATGTCACCACGGCGCTCGTGCCAGGCTAGGTGCACTCATAAATATACACGGTACACACATGTATATACACAAACACAGATACAGAGATATACACTCCTCGTCAGCAGTGACACCTCGTCAGGAGTGACGTCATAGTGACACCTCGTCATAGTGGCACCTCGTCAGCGGTGACACCTCGTCAGTAGTGACACCTCGTCAGGAGTGACGTCATAGTGACACCTCGTCAGTGGTGACACTTTGTCAGTAGTGACGTCATAGTGACACCTCGTCAGGCACCCACGAATCATTGCGATCGCCCACGTGGGGAGAGCGTCATCCAGCAGCGGATCGTCCACGACGCCTGATGACAGCGATGACGACGACCTCTTGCCACCTCTTCACACCTCACCCTTACACCTCGTCACCCTCCCAGCCCCCCCCCCCCACCTCATCATAAACCAACAGCGGCACATCGTCAATCGGTAGGGACACCTCGTCAAATGTCGTCAATTCACTGCGTGGAGGTCACGCTGCCCCCCCCCTCTCCACCCCTCCCCCCCTCTCTCCCCTCCCCCCCTCTCTCCCCTCCCCCCTCTCTACCCCCCCCCCTCTCCTCCCCCCGCCCCCCACCCTCTACCCCCCCCCCCCCCGCGTGGTCGCGATAATGACAGAGTGTGGGCAGAGAGAGTGAGTAAGTGAATGATGTTCACAACTCACCGTCTCTCCCCCAGTGACTCCCTCTCTCCTGTCTCTCTCCCCAGTGACTCTCTCCCTCTTCCTCCTTCCACTCTCTGCCCCCCCCCCTCCCCCCCAATCTCCCACTCAGTCTCACACTCGTGTCTCTCTCCCACTCCCCCACTCCCCCAATCTCCCACTCAGTCTCCCTCTCCTCCCACACCTCCCCCTAACCTCTCTCTCTCTCTCTGCTATCGCCCCTATTGCTCTCCTCGTCTCAGCCACCTCATCTCTCTCGGGCTACCACCCACCGCGGATGTCCTCGGCCCCGGCATAGTAACGTCCCGTATCGTGCGCTGTTTGCCATGCGCCCCCCCGCTACTGGATGCGTAAACTTCATTTGCCTGATCCCGAAATCATAGGTATCATCATCGTCACGATCAGCAGCAGCATCATCATCACGATCATCACGATCATCATCAGCGGCGACCACCACCCCATCCCGGAGCGAGAGAAGAGGCGGACGAAGTGTGTGGTGCAGTGCTGGTGGTGAGCAGGGAGTTTGAAGGTAAGACACACACACACACACATACACGCACACAGACACACACACACAGACACACACAACAACAACCGCCATTCGCGGTGACATCACCACGACTCTTGTGCCAGGCCATGTGCACCTTGAGGCCACGATGAAGTGTCGAACGCCCGCTGGCAGGAGGTCACAAGGCAGACCCAGCAGGTGCCACGGGTCGACTGACTGAGATGATCGAGATGACTGGCTCATGCACCACCTGTGCCCCCTACTGTGCCAACTTGCTGTGCTTTAGCCCACCCGGCGCTCCGCTCGTTGTTGTGAGCGTCGTTCCTCCGCCCTCCGTTGTTGCTGGAGGGCGACTGCCTCCAACTGCCCAGTAGCGTCCTTCACGAGCCTCCTCCACAGAGGCCGATCTTGACACCGCTGGTACCAGTCATCGGCAAGTCCACTCAGCTCTACGTCCTCCTGTATCACATCACTCCATCTCTTCTCTAGCCCGTGCCGCGCCCGTTTAGCCCACTCGATCCGGCTGAACAAAAGCTGTTTCGGCATGCGGTGGCTGGGCATGCGGGCTACATGACCCAGCCAACGCAGCCTTGCCTGCTGGAGGAGCTCACCGATGGGACTTTGCCCAGATCTTTCAAGGATTTGTGAGCTCCTCACACAATCCAGCCTGGTTAAACCCAGGATGGATCGTAGGCAGGCCAACGTAAATGTTTCCAACCGGCGAAGGTGCTCCATTAGGGGGGTCCACGTTTCGCAAGCGTAGAGAAGGGAGGGAATGACTGTGGCCGAGAAGACTTGAAGCTTCGTGCGGAGCGACAGACCAGGTAGCTTCCACACAGCGTTACGCAACCGATGAAAAGATATTGCCGCTCGACTAATTCGGAGTGAGACCTCTGCTGTTAAACTGGAGCCGGTCATAAGCACACTGCCCAGGTATGGGAAACTCTCCACTACTGCCCCATCACCGATTGGGAATTCTGCGGATGGAGTGTCCGATGGTACAAAATACTCAGGCAGGTGCTTAGTTTGGGTGGGGCTGATGGTAAGGCCCCACAGACATACACACGCACACACACAGACAGGCACGCGCACAAACACACACACACAGACACACAAGACACGCGCAAAAACACACAAACACAGACACACACACAAACAGACACAGGCACAAACACACAGACACGCGCACAAACACACACACAGACACACGCACACAAACACACACACACAGACACAGACACACGCACAGACACACACACACAGACACGCGCACACACACAGACACACGCACAAACACACACACAGACACACGCACAGACAAACACACAGACACGCGCACACAAACACACACACAGGCACAAACACACACACACACGCGCACAAACACACGCGCACAAACACACACATACACGCGCACAAACACACACAGATACGCGCACGAACACACACACACGCACAAACACACATACACGCGCGCAAACACACACACACATACACGCGCACAAACACACACACACGCACAAACACACACACAGACACGTGCACACAAACACACACGCACAGACACACACACACAGACACACGCACAAACATGCACACAGACACACGCACACACAGACACGCGCACAAACACACATACACGCGCACAAACACACACACACATACACGCGCACAAACACACACAAACACATACACACACACACATATACACGCACAAACACACACACACGCACAAACACACACAGACACACGCACAAACACACACAGACACACGCACGAACACACAAACACAAACGCGCACAAACACACATAGACACGCGCATGAACACACACAAACACATACACACACACATACACGCGCACAAACACACACACGCGCACAAACACACACACACAGACACGCGCGCACACACACAGACACGCGCACAAACACACGCACAAACACACACACACAGACACACAAACACACACGCACAGACACACACACAGACACGCGCACACAAACACACAGACACACGCCAAACACACACAGACACACGCACACACAGACACACGCACACACAGACACACGCACAAACACACACACACAGACACGCGCACAAACACACACGCACAGACACACACACACAGACACGCGCACACAAACACACACGCACAGACACACACACACAGACACGCGCACACAAACACACACACACAGACACGCGCACAAACACACACGCACAGACACACACACACAGACACGCGCACACAAACACACACACACAGACACACGCCAAACACACACAGACACACGCACACACAGACACACGCACACACAGACACACGCACAAACACACACACAGACACGCGCACAAACACACACGCACGCGCGCGCGCGCTTATGTACAACGCAAAGACAAAGCTCCCCCGCATAGGCTACGTGTGCTGCTGGGGCAAGTGCCTTGAGCGTAGGGTTCGCGAACGTCGGTTTTGGACGTGTTTTTTACATTACCGATTTCGCCCCACGCGGAGAAATGTCGAGTGAGAATCAGAGCATTGTGACCGCTTTCATTGAGCGAGCCACCCGAGTCGGCCTGCGACCCAGAGGGCCACGGTTTGACTCCATCTCCGGGCGCGGCAGTTGGAACCACGTTGGGGCGGGTGGGATTGGGGGGTGGGGGGAGTGGGGCGGGGGGGAATGGGGCGGGGGGGGCGATTTTTTTAAACTCAGCCAGCGACGTGCCACGGACGGGTTCGAGCACAGTTAAGTCAATCGGTGCCGTTTCATTTCATTTAATTTATTTAATTTATTTGGTATAGTCATGTGAGCCATTCGGCTCTTGAATCGGGTGCAACCGCAACAAACAAAAAACACATGAACAAGAAAACATCTCAAAGTGAATATGCGCAAACAGAAAAGTTCAGGAAAAACCGCAAAGTCTTCCAGATAAAAAAACACCGTACACCAAAGCTGTGTGCAAAAACCCCAGTGGGATGTAAGTCAAACAACAGCAACAACAACCACAAGACAACTTAGATTAAAGCCATCATTCTAACTCCGTACTACAACAAACGAACATGGCCAAACCAAAAAACTTTTAGAAATCACCAAAAATAAAAGCCATAAGCAATGTGACAGTGATCATAGGAACTGTGATCGGAATTCGGTGAAGTGTCGTGTTCCCCAAACCTCTTCCACGACATCTGCCCACCTCTTCCACGACGTCTCGTGGACAAGTAGGCCAAGTACCCTGCCTTTATCTCGAGCGGCTTCAAGTGCAGCTTCCTTACAGCCAGCAGTGGAGTGAGCAAGGCGGCGTATTTGCAGGGCTGTGCCTCTCCAACTCTTAACTGCGTAGCGAGGGCGAATGATGGTACATCAACTCAATAATATAAATAATCCCAATAATCTAAATAATCTCAGTAATCGAAATAATCGAAATCATCTCAATAATCACAATGATCTAAATAATCCAAATAATCTCAATAATCACAATAATCTAAATAATCTCAATAATCACAATGATCTAAATAATCAAAATAATCTCAATAATCTGAATAATCTCAATAACTCAATTATCTCAATAATCTAAGTAATCTAAATAATCTCAATCATCTAAATCATCTCAATAACCTAAATAATCGAAATAATCTCGATAATATCAATCATCTCAATAATCTAAATATGCTCAGTAATCTAAATCATCTCAACAATCACAATGATCTAAATAATATAAATAATCTCAGTAATTTAAATGAGCTCAATAATCACAATGATCTAAATAATAAAAATAATCAAAAAAATCTGAATAATATAAATAATCTCAATAATCTAAATAATATAAAAAATTAATAATGTAAATAATCTCAATAATCTCAATAAACTAAATCATCCCAATAATCTACATAATCTCAATAAATTAAATGATCTCAATAATCTAAGTAATCTTAATCATCTCAATTATCTAAATCATCTCAATAAACTAAATAATCGAAATAATCTTGATAATATCAATCCTCTCAGTAATCTAAATATTCTCAGTAATCTAAATCATCTCAATAATCACAATGATCTAAATAATCAAAATATTAATCTCAATAATCTAAATATTCTCAATCTAATTATTATTTAAATAATCTCAATAATAGATAATCTCAACAATACAAATAATGTAAATAATATAAATTATCTCAATTATTTAAATAATCTCAATAATCTAAATGATATCAATCATTTAAATAATGTAAATACTTTTAATCATCTCAATAATCTCAATAAACTAAATCATCCCAATAATCTAAATCATCTCAATAATCTAAGTAATCTAAATCATCTCAATAATCGAAATATTCTCAATGATCTAAATAATAATCTAAATAATCGAAATAATTTCAATAATCTCAATAATATCAATGATCTCAATAATCTAAATATTATCAATAATATAAATTATCTAAATAATCTCAACTACCCCAATGATCTCATACCGCCGTGCGTTTTTGCACGAGCTGGTGACATTCATTGCAGACAATCCGCTAGGAACGGGTTACCGGTTATGAACTTTCAGAAACCGGTGATTGACTTTGTAGGCGCTGACGCAGTTAACGTTGTCCTTTAACAGCCCGAGTAGAGAGACAGAGACAGCCACGGAGAGAACGAGACACAGGGAGACGGTGGCATAGACACAGAGACACACGTGGACAGAGGGACATGCAGAGAGAGACACGGAGAGAGAGAGAGAGAGAGCGAGGCGGGGAGACAGACAGACAGAGACAGCCATGGAGAGAGAGACACACAGAGAGAGAGAGAGAGGCGGGGAGACACAGACAGACAGAGACAGCCATGGAGAGATAGAGACACAGGGAGACGGTGGCATTGAGACAGAGACACACGCGCACAGAGGGACATGCAGAGAGAGAGACACGGAGAGAGAGAGAGAGGCGGGGAGACACAGACAGACAGAGACAGCCATGGAGAGATAGAGACACAGGGAGACGGTGGCATTGAGACAGAGACACACGTGGACAGAGGGACATGCAGAGAGAGACACAAAGAGAGAGAGGCGGGGAGACACAGACAGACAGAGACAGCCATGGAGAGATAGAGACACAGGGAGATGGTGGCATAGACACAGAGACACACGCGCACAGAGGGACATACAGAGAGAGACACACAGAGAGACACACAACACAGATGCAGCGAGACCCGGAGAGAGAGGGATGGAGGCACAGACACGTGGACTAAGAGACACGCAGAGCCTGAAAGAGACACTGAGACAGAGATACGGACACAGCGACATTGAGACGCATCGGGCTGAAGATGCGGAGTAGGTTAAACAGGCAGCACAGAGAGAGAACAAGTAAACAAAGTGTTTCACTATAAATCCTTTATATGCGTGGCATCGGGGCGGCTAGAGTCCTCTCGTCCTCTGGCTTGAGATGGCTGCCACCTATGGGTCAGATGATTGTCTGGCAGCATTAAACAATTGGTAATTAAATATTTAAGAAATTTTCCCTAAACAGTGTAAAATGTTGGAACATTTTTTTTCACGAAAATGCATTGTCACGCACAACGAGTCTGTGTGCAAAATATCAGCTCGATTGGATCACGGGAAGTGGGTTAAAAAACGACCGAAAGATATGCACGGTCCTAAGCAAGCAAGCGAACTTAATATAAAGGATTTAAAAAGAAAGACGCACACACACTGGAGCCGTGCACTTTACATCGAGATTTAAAACTAATTTCTTTAGAGCTGCTTGTTGTTGTGTTCCGTTTGTTGTCCTTCCCCCGCACGTCCGATTATCACGGTCGAATACGTCCGGTGCGAAAGAAGTTCAACATACATACGTACAGGTGCAAGCGCTAATCTGAACCCCAACCCTGATTTGGGCGTCGCGGTGGCTTGGAGATGTTAACTCCCTCGCCTGGTATGCAAGGAGGTCGTGGGTTCAATCCCGACTCTGACGCCTGCTGCATGTTTGGAGTTTGTGTGTGTCTCTTTCTCATCATCATCATCACGGTGGCTAGGAGATGTTAACTACCTCGCCTGGTATGCAGGAGGTCGTGGGTTCGATCCCGACCCTGACGCCTGCTGCTGATATAGAGTTTGTGGTGTCTCTCATTATCATCATCATCACGGTGGCTAGGAGATGTTAACTACCTCGCCTGGTATGCAGGAGTTCGTGGGTTCGATCCCGACCCTGACGCCTGCTGCTGCTATAGAGTTTGTGGTGTCTCTCCCATCATCATCATCATCATTACGGTGGATAGGAGATGTTAACTACCTCGCCTGGTCTACAGGTGGTCGTGATTTCGATCCCAACCCTCACACCTGCTGTATACATGTGGAGTTTGCGAGTGTGTGTCTATCTCTCTCTCTCTTTATGGTCGCGCGTATTTTTCTCTGGGTCCTCCGGCTTTCCCCTCCACATTTAGAATCAACATCGCCACGAGTATTTGACTGCAAATACATTTCATGCGCGATGATGATGATCAACTACTTCGTTGAGATTTCATTTGTGATTGCTACATAACAAAAAATAGCTGGTACAATTGTAAATGTTGTGGGTTTACTCTCCAACACACAACCGGTTGGTGATGAACTAGTAACGAGTTTGCCACGTTTTGTTAACGTAATGAACCCATTACTAAGTGGCTGTGTCGGGTGGTGGCGGGTTTAATGACACATTGATATTTACCCGATCTAACCCTCCCAAAAAAACCTCTATTATGGACATTAAAAAAAATCGTTTAATCCCTTTAGCTTTCGAGCTAAAGGGATTAAAGACGCTGTCTTACCGACAGACCTGTTCTTCACCTGAGGACGGCTGCTTGCGTTGTGGCCAAAACGTCGTGAGAATTTATTTATTTTATTATGTTTTATTTTTATTATTTTATTATTTCCCTTCTACGTGACTTTACCGAAAGAACCAAGAAGATGAATTCCGAAGAGTTGTTGTGGATAGTTGTGCCATCTCAGCCTTGAGCCGCAGTGTTCCCCTCTTTCAACGCGAGCTCGTTGGAAAATACCGCAAGGCGCACGAGGAGGAGAAATCACTCACCAACAAGCAACCCACGGCCAAGTCGCAATCAGGATAGAATATTCATACCGCAGGAGAAATCCGAAGAGCTATAAAGCTCGTTTTATTGACAGATGTTCCAGTCAGGGGCACGGGGTCAAAACGTTACAATAACAAACACAATATGCCAACACCACGATAGGAGTGCACAGTATAGGAAAGGTAAAACAAGCACTATAAAATACACCAATAAAACTTAACTAATGTCATATTCTTGGTTCTTTCGGTAAAGTCACGTAGAAGGGAAATAATTAAATAATAAAAATAAAACATTAAAAAATGAAATTCTCACGACGTTTCGGCCACAACGCAAGCAGCCGTCCTCAGGTGAAGAAACAGAGCTGTCGGAAAGACAGCGTCTTAATGAACACTGCTAAGCTTGGCAGCGTATTTTAAGCTGGGTGGGAGAAGGAGAAAGCCTTCACAATACGCCAACACATTCCTCTCTTGATATGTAAACTCCTTTGTCAAGGCTCTCTCCTCGTCCCACCCAAAATACGCTGCCAAGAAAAAGCGGTGTTCATTAGGACACTGTCTTTTCGACAGCTCTGTTTTTTCACCTGAGGGCGGCTGCTTGCGTTGTGGCCGAAACGTCGTGAGAATTTCATTTTATTATGTTTTATTTTTATTATTTTATTATTTTCCTTCTACGTGACTTTACCGAAAGAACCAAGAATATGAATCCCTGCAGTCACGAAAGCTTTACATCGAAACTTAACTAATGGTTTATTTTTTTTATCTTACAAGGTAAAGTCCATTGAGTTATTAACTTCTTTTTCAAAAGCTACATGGCCACACATTTTACAACTCAACTATTTTTAATTTTAGCAGGTAAAGGCACCACTTAGCGGCTATATAGCACTTCATTAGAATCGACCCGTCTATCACAAATCGGATGAGCTATGAAGCTTTTCTCCACAGCTGTCCAGTAAATGATAGCTCAACAAAGTGGCTCATCATCATCACCACGTGGAAATGTTCAGCAGCCAAATCACTCTAATCCCGTGACGTTGATTCTAAACGTGGAGTGAAAAACCGGAGGACCCGAGAGAAAAATCCACGCGACCACGGGGAGAGAGAGAGACACTCAAACTGCGAATATACAGCAGGCGTCAGGGTCGGGATCGAACCAAAGATCTCCTGCATACCAGGCGATGTAGTTGACATCTCCTAGCCACCGTGATGATGATGAGAGAGAGAGAAACACAAACTCCGAATATACAGCAGGTGTCAGGGTCGGGATCGAACCAAAGATCTCCTGCATACCAGGCGATGTAGTTGACATCTCCTAGCCACCGTGATGATGATGAGAGAGAGAGACACACAAACTCCGAATATACAGCAGGCGTCAGGGTCGGGATCGAACCAAAGATCTCCTGCATACCAGGCGAGGTAGTAAACATCTCCTTGCCTCCGTGGCGCGCATTGTGGGGAGTTACCTACTTGCTGTACTGTCATCCTGTACTGCCACGTGGATGTTCTAGCGTGTGCTGTGATCTCTGAGCGGTCCACCAACCCCGACAACTCCAACACCCGGTGATTTCCACCTTGTGGCTCTGATATTATTAAGCCACTGGAGCTTTGTACTTTTGAAACGATTTCGTTTGACGAACTAATTTCTTGAGAACAGTTTTTTTCGTGTTTAGTTTGTTGTACTTCACCCGCACGTTCGATTAGCACCGTTGGCTACATAGTGTGCGAAAGAAGTTCAACATACATACTGCCCACAGACTCAACACTGCCCATAGACTCAACACTGCCCCATAGACTCAACACTGCCCCATAGACTCAACACTGCCCCATAGACTCAACACTGCCCCATAGACTCAACACTGCCCCATAGACTCAACACTGCCCACAGACTCAACACTGCCCATAGACTCAACACTGCCCCATAGACTCAACACTGCCCCATAGACTCAACACTGCCCCATAAACTCAACACTGCCCACAGACTCAACACTGGCCCATAGACTCAACACTGCCCACAGACTCAACACTGCCCACAGACTCAACACTGCCCCATAGACTCAACACTGCCCACATACTCAACACTGCCCACAGACTCAACACTGCCCCATAGACTCAACACTGCCCCATAGACTCAACACTGCCCACAGACTCAACACTGCCCCATAGACTCAACACTGCCCCATAGACTCAACACTGCCCACAGACTCAACACTTCCCACAGACTCAACACTGCCCACAGACTCAACACTGCCCATAGACTCAACACTGCCCATAGACTCAACACTACCCATAGACTCAACACTGCCCACAGACTCAACACTGCCCACAGACTCAACACTGCCCACAGACTCAACACTGTCCATAGACTCAACACTGTCCATAGACTCAACACTGCCCACAGACTCAAAACTACCCATAGACTCAACACTGCCCACAGACTCAACACTGTCCATAGACTCAACACTGCCCACAGACTCAACACTGCCCACAGACTCAACACTTTCCATAGACTCAACACTGTCCATAGACTCAACACTGCCCACAGACTCAACACTGCCCACAGACTCAACACTGTCCATAGACTCAACACTGCCCACAGACTCAACACTGCCCACAGACTCAACACTTTCCATAGACTCAACACTGTCCATAGACTCAACACTGCTCATAGACTCAATACGGCCCACAGATTCAAAAATTCCCATAGACTCAACACTACCCATAGACTCAACACTGCCCACAGACTCAACACTACCCATAGACTCAACACTGCCCACAGACTCAACACTGCCCACTGACTCAACACTACCCATAGACTCAACACTGCCCACAGACTCAACAGTGCCCACAGACTCAACACTGCCCATAGACTTAACACTACCCATAGACTCAGCATTACCCATAGACTCAACACTGCCCATAGACTCAACACTGCCCATAGACTCAACACTGCCCATAGACTCAACACTGCCCATAGACTCAGCATTACCCATAGACTCAACACTGCCCATAGACTCAACACTGCCCATAGACTCAACACTGCCTATACACTCAACACTGCTCAGGGAATTGAAGCTTTCGTGACTGCAGGAATTACTATACTCATTGGTTCTTTCGGTAAAGTAACATATGTAGAAATACATTAAAAATAAAATCAAAATAAATCACGACGTTTCGAACGCAACACAAGCGCTCGTCCTCAGGTGAAAATGGCGTAAACCACACAGCGAGGGAACACACCGAGAGACATGACACACAGAGTACACAGAGAACGGCAAACTGCACGAGGCAATTACAGCAAGAAGATGTGAGACACAAACTCAGCACACCTTAGAAATATAATGCGATGCAACCCAGTTGGCCAACAGCACTGTTAGACACTGAACCTGGTTGAGCACGTATTTCAAAAGGCTGCTAAATCTTGTGTTCATCTTCTAGGTTGAACACTCCAATTCATGGTGAAGCGTTGAGCTTCTCAGCTTCTCAGCTCAATGGCCTCTATGTGAGTCTATGGGTCTCTATGTGAGTTTATGGGCCTCTATTTGAGTCTATGGGTCTCTATGTGAGTCTACGGGTCTCTATGTGAGTCTATGAGTCTCTATGTGAGTCTATGGGCCTCTATGTGAGTTTATGGGTCTCTGTGTGAGTCTATGGGTCTCTATGTGAGTCTACCAGTCTCTATGTGAGTCTATGGGTCTCTGTGTGAGTCTATGGGTCTCTATGTGAGTCTATGGGTCTCTGTGTGAGTCTATGGGCCTCTATGTGAGTCTATGGGTCTCTGTGTGAGTCTACGGGTCTCTATGTGAGTCTATGAGTCTCCATGTGAATCTATGGGCCTCTATGTGAGTCTATGGGTCTCTGTGTGAGTATATGGGTCTCTATGTGGGTCTACTAGTCTCTATGTGAGTCTATGGGTCTCTATATGCGTCTATGGGTCTCTATGTGAGTCTATGGGTCTCTATGTGAGTTTATGGGTCTCTATATGAGTCGGTGGGTCTCTATGGGGGTTTATATACAAGTCTATGGGTCTCTATGTGAGTCTACGGGTCTCTATGTGAGTCTATGGGTCTCTATGTGAGTCTATGGGTCTCTGTGTGAGTCTATGGGTCTCTATGTGAGTCTACGGGTCTCTGTGTGAGTCCACACGTCCAGAGTTACCACCGCGAGGCCTCTGGGACAAGTCACGTGACACCTCCTCCTCCTGCTGCTGAGCCAGCCACGTGGACTGAGTTGAGACCCCGTGCCCGGGGTTGTGACTCGTCAAGTCGCCAGGGTCTCGGGACGAGGGGGGGGGGGTGAGGGGGGGGGGCTCTCCTCAGGATGAATCTGGGCCCTTGTTTCACTCAAAGGCTGTGGAACCAATGTGGATGTCACGGCCGATAGAACCCCGACACCACCGCCTGCTTCATCTGCCCCCCCACCCCGACTCATGATCGGCCCCTACCCCCTCATTATACGGGTCTCTATGCAAGCCTATGGGTCTTTATGTGAGTCTATAGATCTCTGTGCGAGTCTGTGGGTTTAAAAGCAAGTCTCTGGGTCGCTATGCGAGACTATGGGTCTCTATGTGAGTCTATAGATCTATGTGCGAGTCTGTGGGTCTCTATGTGAGTCTGTTGGCTTCTATGCGAGTCTATGGGTCTTTATGTGAGTCTATGGATCTCTGTGCGAGTCTGTGGGTTTAAAAGCAAGTCTCTGGGTCGCTATGCGAGTCTATGGGTCTCTGTGTGAGTCTGTTGGCTTCTATGAAAGCCTATGGGTCTTTATGTGAGTCTATGGATCTCTGTGCGAGTCTGTGGGTTTCTAAGCAAGTCTATGGGTCTCTATGTGAGTCTATGGATCTTTGTGTGAGTCTGTGGGTTTCTATGCAAGTCTATGGGTCTCAGTGTGACTCTATATATCTCTGTGCGAGTCTGTGGGTTTCTATGCGAGTCTATGGATATCTATGTGAGTCTACGGACCCTGTGCGAGTCTGTGGGTCTCTATGTGTGTCTATGGGTGTTTGTGCGGTTATATGAGTCTCTTCGCGAGTCTATGGGTCTCTATGCGAGTCTATGGGTGTCTATGCGAGTCTATGGGCCTCTGTGTGAGTCTATGGGCCTCTGTGTGATTCTATGGGTCTCTGTGTGAGTCTATGGGTCTCTGTGTGAGTCTATGGGCCTGTGTGATTCTATGGGCCTCTGTGTGATTCTATGAGCCTCTGTGTGAGTCTATGGGCCTCTGTGTGAGTCTATGGGCCTCTGTGTGATTCTATGGGTCTCTGTGTGAGTCTATGGGTCTCTGTGTGAGTCTATGGGCCTGTGTGATTCTATGGGCCTCTGTGTGATTCTATGAGCCTCTGTGTGAGTCTATGGGTCTCTGTGTGAGTCTATGGGTCTCTGTGTGAGTCTATGGGCCTCTATGTGAGTAGTAGTATCAGCAGCAGCAGTAGTAGTCGTGGTGGTGGTGGTGACACTTCGCGTCGACTGCATCGCAGTGGACGTTAAAGATCCCGTGAGCGCGTTTGCAAGAGAGACGTCATCGTGGTGCGATGACGTCACGGCAGCGCAACTATTTTATTTGTTGTTGTTGTTGCGATATTTGAAAGCTGCACCCGAAAATTCTCACAACTCAGTTCCGAATTCTCACAACTCAGCGGCATCATCAACATCAGCAGTGTGAGCAGCATCAACATCAGCAGCATCATCAACATCAGCAGCAGCATCAGCAACATCAACATCAGCAGTAGCAGCATCAACATCATCAGCAGCATCATCAGCATCAGCAGCATCAACATCATCAACAACAGCAGCAGCATCAACATCAGCAGCATAAGCAGCATCAACATCAGCAGCATAATAAGCATAAGCAACATCATCAGCATCAGCAGCATCAACAGCATCAACATCATCAGCAGCATCAGCATCAGCAGCATCAGCATCAGCAGCATCATCAGCAGCATCAACATTATCATCAGCAGCATCAACATCATCAGCAGCATCATCAGCTTTAGCAGCATCAGCATCAACATCATCAACATCATCATCAGCATCAGCAGCATCAGCAGCATCATCATCAGCATCAGCATCAGCAACATCATCAGCATCAGCAGCATCATCAACATCAGCATCAGCAGCATCAACATCAGCAGCATAATCAGCATCAGCAGCATCAGCAGCACCATCAGCAGCATCAACATCAACATCAGCATCATCAGCAGCAGCAGCAGCAGCATCATCATCATCAGCAATCGTCGCCACGCGTCCCGGCATCAGGCTCGCGCCCCGGGTCACTCTTGCGAACGAGACTCACCACCCTGGTCTCTCTCTCGCTCTGAATTCTCAACGAGTTAAACAAAAGTCGACTTTGAACGTAAACGCGACGTTATCCTGCGCACGAGGCGGCTCCCCTCGATCAAACGCCCGTGGTGTTGGAGGTGTGCAAATGTTAGCATCGTCGTCGTCATCGTCATCATCGTCGCCATCATTGTCATCATCGTCATCATTCTCTGAATCATCATCACCATCATTATCATAGTTATCATCATCACCACCATCATCATCACCATCATGATCCTCATCATCATCACCATCATCATTATCATCGTCATCATCATCGTCATCCTCATTGCCATCATCATCCTCATCATCATCACCATCATCACCATCATCATCGTCATCATCATCACCATCATCACCACCATCATCATCATCACCATCATGATCCTCATCATCATCACCATCACCATCATGATCCTCATCATCATCACCATCATCACCACCATCATCATCACCATCATGATCCTCATCATCATCACCATCATCATTATCATCGTCATCATCATCGTCATCCTCATTGCCATCATCATCCTCATCATCATCACCATCATCACCATCATCATCGTCATAATCATCACCATCATCACCACCATCATCATCATCACCATCATGATCCTCATCATCATCACCATCACCATCATGATCCTCATCATCATCACCATCATCACCATCATCATCATCATCATCGTCATCATCACCATCATCACCATCATCACCATCATCATCACCATCATCATCATCACCATCATCATCGTCATCATCACACCCTCTGCAGGAGATCCTCTGCAGGGCTTCCGCTCCAGCAGTGAGTCGAGGCGCTGCGACTGCGGCCATCCAGAACAGAGACCCACAAAGTTACTAAGGACGCCGTGACCCGACCCACAGCAGCTCCTAACGGCGGTGACCCGTGGCGTGGTGACCTGTGACCTGGTGACCTGTGACGTGGTGACCTGTGACCTGTGGCCACCGTCTGAATGTGACATTGAAGCGGCTGCAGCGCTCCCTGGCTCCTCCTCCTCCTCATCTTCCACCTCCTCCACCTCCTCCACCACCTCCTCCACCTCCTCCTCCTCCTCATCCTCCACCTCCTCCACCACCTCCTCCACTTCCTCCACCACCTCCTCCACCTCCTCCTCCAACTCCACCTCCTCCTCATCCTCCTCCTCATCCTCCACCTCCTCCTCTTCCTTATCCTACTCCTCCTCGTCGTCCTCTTCCACCACCTCCTCATCCACCTCCTCCACCCCTCCTCCTCGTCATCTTCCTCTTCCTCCACCTCCTCCTCTACCTCTTCCACCTACTCCACCTCCTCCTCCACCTACTCCTTCTCCAATGCCTCCTCTACCTCCTCCTCTACCTCCTCCTCCTCCACCCCTCCTCCTCGTCATCTTCCTCTTCCTCCACCTCCTCCACCTCCTCCTTCTCCAATGCCACCTCTACCTCCTCCACCTCTTCCTCCTCCCCCTCCTCCTCCTGCCGCCACTGCTGCCCGTGCGAGCGAGGGGGGTTCAGAACGAGGGGCGGTTACAATCGTGCTCGCTGAGCTTCGTCTCGTCAGAGTGGTTGTGTGCGTGAGATGCGCTGGGGCGGGGGGGGATCTTCACAGCTCATCGCATTCCTCTTCATCCAGTCTCGATATGGTCAACAAAAGTAGTCGTGATAAAACATAATAATAATAATAATAAGGAGGGCACAGAGAATGAAACGTCATTGGTTTTCTGCAGCCTCCTCAGATCCCTCGTGCTCGGGTCTAAATAAATATTCTGATGATTCTCAAGTCCCGGGGAACGTGAAACGCGCCAGTTGGGGGGGGGGGGGGGTGGGGGGGCTTGAGGGTCCCCTCGACCACCCTACAAACAGGCGTGACTGGGGGGGGGGGAGGGGGGTCCCGTAGGGGTGATTGGGGGGTAGTGAGGGAGGTGATGGTAGGGGTGGTGGGGTGAGTGGTGGGGCTGTGGAGAGAGAAGACATTTCATGGAGTTGCTACATCCGCGTGAACATTGATTTTGGGCAAATCTTGCGGTTCTGGCCCGGGGGGTGGGGGGGGCTGTGAGGTGGGGGGCTCCGTGCCGCAAAGAGGATGGGGGGGGGGGGGAGATGGGAACAATCGCGTCTACAATGGTGGCCTCTGTTTGCCCAGACGGGGACTCGCACAGACTCAAGGCGCTACACGCAGGAGCGGCCTGCCGCTGAGAGAGAGACGCACAGACTCACACAGAGACACAGAGAGATACATAGAGACCCATAGACTCACATAGAGACCCACAGACTCGCACAGAGACACAGAGAGATACATAGAGACCCATGAACTCGCACAGAGACACAGAGAGATACATAGAGACCTATAGACTCACACAGAGACCCACAAACTCACACAGAGAGCTCCATAGAGACCCATAGACTCACATAGAGACACAGAGAGATACATAGAGACCCATAGACTCACACAGAGACCCACAGAGAGATACATAGAGACCCATAGACTCGCACAGAGATACAAAGAGATACATAAAGAACCATCGACTCACACAGAGACCCACAGAGAGATACATAGAGACCTATAGACTCGCACAGAGACACAAAGAGATACATAAAGAACCATAGACTCACACAGAGACCCACAGAGAGATACATAGAGACCTATAGACTCGCACAGAGACACAAAGAGATACATAAAGAACCATAGACTCACATAGAGACACAGAGAGATACATAGAGACCCATGGACTCACATAGAGACCCATAGACTCACACAGAGAGCTCCATAGAGACCCATGAACTCACATAGAGACGCACAGACTCACACAGAGACACAGAGAGCTCCATAGAGACCCATAGACTCACATAGAGACCCACAGAGAGCTCCATAGAGAGCCATGGACTCACATAGAGACCCACAGACTCACACAGAGACACATAGACTCACCGAGAATCCCATAGACTCACATAAAGACCCATAGACTCACATAGAGACCCACAGACTCACACAGAGAGCTCCATAGAGACCCATGGACTCACATAGAGACCCACATATTCACACAGTGACTCAGAGAGATACATAGAGAACCATAGACTCACACAGAGACACAGAGAGCTCCATAGAGACCCATAGACTCGCATAGAGACCCACAGAGAGCTACATAAAGACCTATAGACTCACATAGAGACCCAAAGACTCGCACAGAGACACGGAGAGATACATAGAGAACCATAGACTCACATAGAGAACCACAGAGAGCTCCATAGAGACTAATGGACTCACATAGAGACCCGCAGACTCACACAGAGACACAAAGAAATACATAGAGAACCATAAACTCATACAGAGACCCACAGACTCACACAGAGATACAAAGAAATACATAGAGAACCATAAACTCACACAGAGACCCATAGACTCACACAGAGACCCATAGACTCACACAGAGACCCACACACTCACACAGAGACCTATAGACTCACACAGAGACCCATAGACTCACACAGAGACCCACACACTCACACAGAGACCTATAGACTCACATAGAGACACATAGACTCGCAGAGAGACCCATAGACTTGCACAGATACACATAGACTCGCATAGAGACCCATAGACTCACATAGAGACCCATAGACTCACACAGAGACCCATAGACTCACACAGAGACCCATAGACTCACATAGAGACCAATAGACTCACATAGAGACCCGTAGACTCACATAGAGACCTATAGAAACATATAGACTCACACAGAAACCCATAGACTCACATAGAGACCAATAGACTCACATAGAGACCCGTAGACTCACATAGAGACCTATAGAAACACACAGAGTGCCATAGACTCACATAGAGACCCGTAGACTCACATAGAGACCCATAGACTCACACAGAGGCCCATAGACTCACACAGAGACCCACAGACTCACACAGAGGCCCATAGACTCACACAGAGTGCCATAGACTCACACAGAGACCCATAAACTCACATAGAGACACATAGACTCGCAGAGAGACCCATAGACTCGCACAGATACACATAGACTAGTAATAGAGACCCATAGACTCACATAGA
Source organism: Lampetra planeri (assembly GCF_965212315.1). Lineage (NCBI taxonomy): Eukaryota > Metazoa > Chordata > Hyperoartia > Petromyzontiformes > Petromyzontidae > Lampetra > Lampetra planeri. Next base: position 192,879 of record NW_027613904.1, read on the forward strand.
GACCCATAGACTCACATAGAGACCCATAGACTCACACAGAGGCCCATAGACTCACACATAGACCCACAGACTCACACAGAGGCCCATAGACTCACACAGAGTGCCATAGACTCACACGGAGACCCATAGAATAAATTAAATAGACACAGATATTGAGATACTTAGAGACCCATAGACTCACTTGGAGATCCACAAACTCACACGGAGAAAGAGACAGATACATAGAGACCCATAGACTCCCATAGAGACCCATAGACTCCCACAAAGACCCATGGACTCACCTAGAGACCCATAGACTCACCCAGAGACCCATAGACTCCCACAGAGACCCATAAATGTACATAGAGACCCAAGGACACATAGAGATCCACGTCTTGCATGACAGTCAATACACTCTCTCTCTCTCTCACTGTGGCAAGATGTTAACCCCCTCGCCTGGTATACAGGATGTCTGCTCGATATTTAGAGTTTGCGTGTCTCTCTATCTCCCCGTGGTGGCTTGGATGTTTTTTTCCGGGTCCTCTGGTCCCCCCCCCCCCCCTGCACATTTAGAATCAAAATCACGCATCGAGGGTATTTGGGTGCTTATTTTGACATTTCCCACCGCTTTGTTGAGCTATCATCTGTGATAGCCAGGGCCGCTTGGACAAACGAGCTACATCGCAGCTCATTGGGGCATTAACTGGGCAAATTAAAAAAAGTTGGTTTTTAAATAGTTCATAACTTCTTGCGTGGGTGTTTTTTTAATGTTACACGCTTTCTATTAACTCACTTTGTTGTCGTATCCTCAAATATTGTAACTCAATTTGAACCCACTTCCCAATGTGGTATCGACTGCAAACTTGGTATAGTTATGTCATACTGATGACAATACTATATTCTATCATACATTTTTTATTTATTTTTTAAACATGATCTTTTTTAATATGTTATGTTTTGCCTTGGGTCTAATTGTCCACGCTCAACTGACGTTGTCTGTCAATCACCACGGCCCCTTACGTTGTGGCAAGCTTCGGGCCACTTCCTGGAGTCGTGGAGTTCTCCATTACGAGTAGGGTACATTTCATTAAAGCGTGTTTTTTAAAGTATTTTTAAAATATTACTTATTTCCTGCCACACTACTCTCTGTCTCGAGGCCGGCTGCGTGAAAAGGCGACTGAAATCAACATTGGGGGGTTGAACGTGATGAGTTTGAAGTGCGCTCGTATTGATGCCTTCACGTCTCAAAGGGCGTGGAGGTGTGATCACATTTCTTACTTCAGTTTTTAGCGTCGTGCTAAGGATGTCAATGGGAACGTCCGGTTCACTTTCTAACTCAGACGATTAATCATTGCTCATCCTGATTACAACTTGCCGCACTTTGCACATCCACTGATGGATGAAGGCCTCGCCGTGCCGTGTCGCTCACGGGGGCTTCTTTGACCATACTTCACCGCGCTGGTCCGTGCCAGGTTGGTGGCGGTGGGTGAGCGAGAGCCTCGGAACATCGCTCACCGCCCATCTGAGCCCTAGCTGGGGATTGAACTCGGGAACCGTGGGGCTCACGGCGGGCGGTGCGCAAACTCAAGTCGCCATCGTCACGGTCGTCATCATCATCATCAGCAGCAGCATCATCATCAGCAGCATCATCATCAGCATCATCATCAGCAGCATCAGCAGCAGCAGCATCAGCAGCAGCATCATCATCACCATCAGCATCATCATCATCAGCATCATCATCAGCATCATCATCAGCATCATCATCATCAGCATCATCATCATCAGCAGCAGCAGCATCAGCAGCATCATCATCAGCATCATCATCAGCATCATCATCATCATCAGCAGCAGCATCATCATCAGCATCATCATCAGCAGCAGCAGCCATTATCTATCCACTGCTGAATGAGAGGCCCTGTCTTGTCGGTTCGACAATCCGAATGTCCCATCCTCGCTGACATCTCTGCGTCAGACTTCCTCCTCCACCTCCTCCTCCTTAACCTCCTCCACCACCTCCACCACCTCCATCCTCTAACTCCTCCTCGACCACCTCCTCCACCTCCACCACCTCCTCCACCTCCTCTTCCACCACCTCCTTCACCCCCTCCTCCTCCATCTCCACCACCTCCACCACCTCCACCCCCTCCTCCACCTCCTCCCACCTCCACCCCCCACCACCGCACGCTTTAACGTCGGCATTTTTTTTATTTCACGATCCCGCTACGAGGGTGGCGTTTGGAAAAAAAAGTAATTCCCTCGCAACAAAAACGAACAAAAAACGAACAAAAAACGACAAAAAAACGAACAAAAAACGGACAAATTTGCGCGGCAGAGATAACAACGACGCCACCGCTGCCATCGTCCCGTTGGGGACGTTCTCAGCACCCCCCCCCCCACACACAGCCGTGGGGGGCCACCACGGGGACCCACAAAGAGGAAGGGGAATCGCCCCACCCCTCAACCCCCCCCCCTCGAATCCCCCCCAACCCCCCCCCCCTCGAACCCCCCCTCGAACCCCCCCTCGAACCCCCCCAACACCCCCCCCCTCGAACCCCCCCTCGAACCCCCCCCTCGAACCCCCCCCAACACCCCCCCCCCCTCGAACCCGCCCCAACCGCCTCCTTCGAACCCCCCCAACCCCACCCCCCCCTCGAACCCTCCACCCCTCCTCCTCCCCCCCTATCCCCCCCAAACAATCCCCCCAACCCCCCCTCGAATCCCCCCTCGAACCCCTTTACCCCACAACTCTCCCAACCTGCCCCCCAACCCCCCCCCCCCTCTACCACTAGGGCAGCGTTCCCAAAACGGCCCCAAGCTGCACCTTGCGTGGGGGGGGGGGTGGTGGGGGTGGGGGGCATCGCGACCACGGCCTATCCACTAATGCCTGAGAGCCTGAAAGCCAGAGGTCGCAACCTGCTACCCGTACCCGGCCGAGTACGGGTGCCCGTTTGCGACCCTGGTGCGGCTGGGTACGGGTAGGCCGTGAGTCACTGGTGAGTCACTGTTTGTCACTCATTTCCCAACGTCTTGTCTCTTCTCACAATTCAAGTTCCTAGAATCAACCCACCCGCGCCTGCAACATGGCTTCATCCCAGAGGTCGCAATCGGGTACCCAATACCCGTACCCTACCCGTACCCGGCCGGGTTGTTGTGGGTTTTACTCTCCAACCGGTGAGCGCTGAGCTCGGGACGAATTGGCCACGTGTTGTTCACGTGGCAACCCCCTTGAACGAATTGGCTTGTGTGTCGGGTGGTGGTGGCAGGTTCTAACGACGACACAGTAAATGTTTACAAGATCTGACCCAACAAACAAACCTCGATTATGGATAATCGATCATCATCCTCACACGCGACGCACACAAAGCGCTCGTCGCACAATGATCCGCGATGACCTCGCTGATCTGAGCGTGAACCTTCACCAAGCGCCACAACTCCGGTGGTCATCGCAGCAGCAGCAGCAGCCGTCGAACAAAGACGGTGGTCACGATGCGTTTTGCGGCCGTCTGGAACGCTCTGCCCTTAGCGATATTAGGAAGCCACTGGAGCTATGCACTTTTAAATCATGTAGATTCCCACTATACACTACACTATACACTACTATACACTACACTATATACTACACTACTATACACTATACACTACTATACACTACACTATACACTACACTACTATACACTACACTACTATACACGACACTTATAGACTACACTACTATACCCATTTACACTACACTACTATACACTACACTATTATACACTACACTACTATACACTACACTACTATACACTACACTATACACTACACTACTATACACTACACTATACACTACACTACTATACACTACACTATTATCCACTACACTATACACCACTATACACTACACTATTATACACTATACACTACACTATACACTGCACTATTATACACTACAATATACACTCCACTACTATACACTACACTACTATACACTACACTACTATACACTACACTATACACCACTATACACTACACTACTATACACACAACTATACACTACACTACTATACATTACTATACACTACACTATACACTACACTATACACAACACTACTGTACACTACACTACTATACACTACACTACTATACACTACACTACTATACACGACACTATACACTACACTATACACTACACTAATATACACTACAATACAGCACACTACTATACACTACACTATACACTACACTACTATACACTACACTATACCCTACTATACACTACACTATACACTACACTATACACTACTATACACTACACTATACACTACACTATAAACTACTATACACTACACTATACACTACACTATACACTACACTATACACTACACTATAAACTACTATACACTACACTATACACTACTATACACTACATTATACACTACTATACACTACACTACATTACTATACACTACACTATACACTACACTACACACTGCACTACTATACACTACACTATACACTACACTATACACTACACTATACACTAATATACACTATGCTACTATACATTACACTATACACTACTATACACTACACTACTATACACTACACGATACACTACTATACACTACACTATACACTACACTATACACTACACTATACACTAATATACACTATGCTACTATACATTACACTATACACTACTATACACTACACTACTATACACTACACTATACACTACACTATACACTACTACACTATACACTACTATACACTACACTATACACTACACTATACACTACACTACTATACACTACACTATACACTACACTATACACTACACTAATATACACTATGCTACTATACATTACACTATACACTACTATACACTACACTACTATACACTACACTATACACTACACTATACACTACTACACTATACACTACTATACACTACACTATACACTACACTATACACTACACTACTATACACTACACTATACACTACACTATACACTACACTATAAACTACACTTTTGGCTAACCAATCGAGCAAAGACGGTGGTGACCACATCGCGCGGCGCTTTCAGATTCACTTCTGCGGCCGTCTGGAACGCTCTTACCCCCGATATAAAGAAGCCGCTGTGAGCTTTGATGTGATGCATTTTAAATCGTCATCGTCTAGATTGAAAAAAAATTAACCCGTAAAAACAAAGTTTTTCACTATAAATCCTTTATATGCGTGGCATCGGTTTTATTTTATTATTCATTTCTGTTTTTCTTGAGTAAGAGTTTCATTTTTATCACATTGGTATTTTAAATTAAATATGAAAAAAAAAATTCCTAAAAAGTGGAACATTTTGGAATTTTTTTTCACGAAAATAAATTGTCACGCACAACGAGTCGGTGTGCAAAATGTCAGCTCGATTGGATCACGGGAAGTGGGTTAAAAAAACGACCGAAAGATTTGCACGGTCGTAAGCGCGCAAGCAAGCAAGCAAGTGAACTTAATATAAAGGATTTTAAAAAACGAATTCCTTCATCACTGCTTGTTGTGTTTAGTGTGTTGTCCTCTACGCGCACCTATTACGATGTTATAGAAGTTCGAGATAGACACCTGATGCAAAGATCAATGCATCGCTTCTACAAACGAGCTGATTGCATCGCTCTGGGATTGCGTGCCGAGTGAGATGGAGCCACAATCTGGGACTCGGTCTTGGAGCGGACTGCATCCGGGTCTTTATTCATACTGCAGGAGAAATCCGATGAGCTATAAAGCGCTTTCGTCACAGATGTCTCAGTCAGCGGCGCGGGTCAAAACGTTACTGACAACAAACGCAACACAAACAACACGATGGGAGTGAAAAGTATATGAAAAGTAAATAAACAACTTTAAACAACATATGCGAATGAAACTAAACTACGTTATGTCTTGCTCGGTAAAGCCCACAGAGCTATGAACTGATACTGGTAGGAACCTCCTGATTACACCAGCCCACAGGGGATTATTGTGTCCGTCCGTCGTGCAGGGAGGGGCTGGGTGGGGAGGGAGGGGCTGGGTGGGGAGAGGAGGGTGGGTAGGGGCTGGGTGGGGAGGGATGGGCTTGGTGGGGAGGGTGGGGATGAGCTGGATGGGGAGGGTGGGGAGGGGCTGGGTGGGGAGGGTGGGGCTGGGTGTGGAGGGGCTGGGTGGGGAGGGTGGGGCTGAGTGGGCCTGGGTGGGGAGGGGAGGGTGGGGAGGGGCTGGGTGGGGAGGGTGGGGAGGGGCTGGGTGGGGAGGGTGGGGCTGGGTGGGGGGTGGGAGGGGTGGGGCTGGGTGGGGAGGGGCTGGGTGGGGAGGGTGGGGAGGGGCTGGGTGGGGAGAGTGGGGCTGGGTGGGGGGTGGGAGGGGTGGGGCTGGGTGGGGAGGGGCTGGTCACCCCGTGGTGCCCTTATAAAACTCAACGTTTAACCTACTCACGCCGGCTTGTGCCCGCCCTCACAGTCGGCCATATTTGCGGAATACACCACGCCGCCGTTGACCCTGCAGGCCATTGACCGAGCGGGAGGGGCGGGAGGGGCGGGGGGAGCGGGGGGGCTCCGCGTCTGTCCTTGGCGCTCGCTTGATGCATCCTCTCTGCACAGATAGCGGCAGTAATGACAGAGGCGCACGCGTGTGTGCGTGTGTGTCACGTGTGTGTGTGTGGTGGTAGTAGTGGTAGTAGTAGTGGTGGTAGTGGTAGTGGTGGTAGTGGTGGTAGTGGTAGTGGTGGTAGTAGTGGTAGTATTGGTAGTAGTGGTGGTAGTGGTAGTAGTGGTGGTGGTGGTAGTGGTAGTAGTGGTAGTAGTGGTGGTAGTGGTGGTAGTGGTAGTGGTGGTAGTGGTAGAAGTGTTAGTAGTGGTAGTAGTGGTGGTAGTGGTGGTGGTAGTAGTGGTAGTGGTGGTAGTGGTGGTGGTAGTGGTGGTAGTGGTGGTAGTGGTGGTGGCGGTGGTAGCGATGGTAGCGGTGGTAGTGGTGGTGGTAGTGGTGGTGGTGGTAGTGGTGGTGGTAGTGGTGGTTGTGGTGGTGGTAGTGGTAGTAGTGGTAGTAGTAGTGGTAGTAGTAGTAGTGGTGGTAGTGGTAGTAGTGGTGGTAGTGGTGGTGGTAGTGGTGGTGGTGGTAATGGTGGTGGTAGTGGTGGTAGTGGTGGTGGTAGTGGTGGTAGTGGTGGTAGTAGTGGTGGTAGTGGTGGTGGTAGTGGTGGTAGTGGTGGTAGTAGTGGTAGTAGTGGTGGTAGTAGTGGTAGTAGTGGTAGTAGTGGTGGTAGTGGTGGTGGTAGTGGTAGTAGTGGTAGTGGTGATAGTAGTAGTGGTAGTAGTAGTGTTAGTGGTAGTAGTGGTGGTAGTAGTAGTGGTAGTAGTAGTGGTAGTGGTGGTAGTAGTGGTGGTAGTAGTGGTGGTAGTGGTAGTAGTGGTAGTGGTGGTAGTGGTGGTAGTGGTGGTAGTAGTAGTGGTAGTAGTAGTGTTAGTGGTAGTAGTGGTGGTAGTAGTGGTGGTAGTGGTGGTAGTAGTGGTGGTAGTGGTAGTAGTGGTAGTAGTGGTAGTGGTGGTAGTGGTAGTAGTAGTAGTGGTAGTAGTAGTGTTAGTGGTAGTAGTGGTGGTAGTGGTAGTAGTAGTGGTGGTAGTAGTAGTGGTAGTGGTGGTAGTAGTGGTGGTAGTGGTGGTGGTAGTGGTGGTAGTGGTGGCAGTGGTGGTAGTAGTGGTGGTGTAGAAGGTGCAAAGTCGCAATGTTCCGATCCACCAATACGAATGCGACATCCTGGCGATGATGATCCACTACTCCCACTACTGCTCTTGACGCGGTTGTCTGGGTAGTGTTGAGTCTATGTCTGTGGCCTGATCACCTGAATGTGAAACGGTGTAGTCGATGCTCTCAATCTACGTCAGCAGCCGTACCAACGACGAGGAATTGACGATTATCTGAACCCTTTCTGGGCCTCCCCTAGGTCGACTCAGCCTCAAACGAGTAACTGGTGCGGTGTGTAGAACAAAAGCATTGGGGAGACAAAGGCGGCCGGGTGTGGTGTTGGCCGCATTTGCCCCGACAGTCTTTGTATGGATGTGTGGATGTTTAACTTCTTTCTCACCGTACGTAGCCAACTTTGGTGATTGGAGGTTCAGTGCTGAGTCTATGGGTAGTGTTGAGTCTATTGTGCAGTGTTGAGTTTATTGTGCAGTGTTGAGTCTATTGTGCAGTGTTGAGTCAATGTGCAGTGTTGATTCTATGGGAATTTTTTAATCTGTGGGCGGTATTGAGTCTATGAGCAGTGTTGGGTCTGGGTAGTGTTGAGTCTATGGGCAGTGTTGAGTCTATGGGCAGTGTTGAGTCTATTGTGCAGTGTTGAGTCTATGGGCAGTGTTGAGTCTATTGTGCAGTGTTGAGTCATTGGGCAGTGTTGAGTCTATGGGCAGTGTTAAGTCTATGGGCAGTGTTGAGTCTATGGGCAGTGTTGAGTCTATGGGCAGTGTTGAGTCTATTGTGCAGTGTTGAGTCTATGGGCAGTGTTGAGTCTATGGGCAGTGTTGAGTCTGGGTAGTGTTGAGTCTATGGGTAGTGTTGAGTCTATGGGCAGTGTTGAGTCATTGGGCAGTGTTGAGTCTATGGGCAGTGTTGAGTCTATTGTGCAGTGTTGAGTCTATGGGCAGTGTTGAGTCTATGGGCAGTGTTGAGTCTGGGTAGTGTTGAGTCTATGGGTAGTGTTGAGTCTATGGGCAGTGTTTAGTCTATTGTGCAGTGTTGAGTCTATGTGCAGTGTTGAGTCTATGGGCAGTGCTGAGTCTATGGGTAGTGTTGAGTCTATGGGCAGTGTTGAGTCTATGGGTAGTGTTGAGTCTATGGGCAGTGTTGAGTCTATGGGTAGTGTTGAGTCTATGGGTAGTGTTGAGTCTATATTACAGTGTTGAGTCTATGGGCAGTGTTGAGTCTATGGGCAGTGTTGAGTCTACGGGCAGTGTTGAGTCTATGGTACAGTGTTGAGTCTATGGGCAGTGTTGAGTCTACGGGCAGTGTTAGTCTTTGAGCAGTGTGTATGTTGAACTTTATTCGCACCGTACGTAGCTAACCATACTAATTGGATGTGCGGGGGAAGGACAACAAACTACAGTATACACAAACAGCAGTTACTTGTGTATCTATGTGTGCGATAGTGTGTGTGTCTCTGTGTGTGTCCGAGATGACTGGCTGATGCACCACCTGTGCCCCCTACTGTAGCAGCACAGCAAGTTGGTACAGTAGGGGGCACAGGTGGTGCATCAGCCAGTCATCTCGGTCATCTCGGTCAGTCGACCCGTGGCACCTGGGTCTGCACCGTGACCTCCTGCCAGCGGGCGTTCGACACTTCACGTGGCCTCAAGGTGCACATGGCCTGGCACAAGCGTCGTGGTGACGTCACCGCCACTTAGTGGCGAATGGCGGTTGTTGTTGTCTGTGTGCGTCTCTGTGTGTGTCTGTGTGTCTCTGTGTATGTGTGTATCTGTGTGTGTGTCTCTGTGTTATATATTTATGTTTAAGTCGTGGTTTCGTGGTTTAGCCACTGTGGTGGTCACAGACGCCATTAGGGGAGAGGCCAATGGGCATTGGCCCTCCCCCCATAGCAATGTCCACGACAGTGTTGCCCGTCCGGCACCGCGAGGAGGTAGGGGGTTGGAGCATCTTCGCCGGTTGGAACCATTTAGGCTGGCCTGCCTACGATCCATCCTGGGTTTAACCAGGCTGGATTGTGTGAGGAGCTCACAAATCCTTGAAAGATCTGGTCAAAATCCAATCGGTGAGCTCCTCCGGCAGGCAAGGCTGCGTTGGCTGGGTCATGTAGCCCGCATGCCCAGCCACCGCATGCCTAAACAGCTTTTGTTCGGCCGGATCGTTTGGGCTAAACGGGTGCGGCACGGGCTAGAGAAGAGATGGAGTGATGTGGTACAAGAGGACGTAGAACTGAGTGGACTTGCCGATGACTGGTACCAGCGGTGTCAAGATCGGCCTCAGTGGAGGAGGCTCGTGAAGGACTTTACTGGGCATTTGGAGGCAGTCGCCCTCCAACAACAACGGAGGGTAGAGGAGCGATGCTCACAACAACGAGCGGAGCGCCGGGTGGCTAAAGCACAGCAAGTTGGTACAGTAGGGGGCCAGTCATCTCGGTCATCTCGGTCAGTCGACCCGTGGCACCTGCTGGGTCTGCCCCGTGACCTCCTGCCAGCGGGCGTTCGACACTTCACGTGGCCTCAAGGTGCACATGGCCTGGCACAAGCGTCGTGGTGACGTCACCGCCACTTAGTGGCGAATGGCGGTTGTTGTTGTTGTCTCTGTGTGTGTCTCTGTGTGTGTGTCTCTGTGTGTGTGTCTCTGTTTGTCTCTGTGTGTGTCTCTGTGTCTGTGTGTCTCTGTGTGTGTTTGTCTCAGTCCATCCTGTTTGTAATTCCACTGCTGGATGAACACCTCCCCACGCTGTTGACCATACTTCACCACGCTGGTCTCTGTGGCTTTCTTTTCAGAAGCGACCGGGTTTATCACAAATGATCGCCAAATTACGTGGCTTATCATGGTGGAAATTCACTGGAGACAAACACTCTAGACGCGTGGTGAAGTTGATTCTAAATGTGAGGATGAACAAAACCGGAGGACCCGGAGAAAAATCCACGCGACCACGGGGAGAGAGACACACAAACTCTATAGCAGCAGCAGGCGTCAGGGTCGGGATCGAACCCACGACCTCCTGTACACCAGGCGAGGTAGTCAACATCTCCCTTAGTTGTTGTCTCTGTGTTGTTGTCCCTGTGTTGTTGTTGTCTCTTAGTTGTTGTTGTCTCTGTGTTGTTGTCCCTGTGTTGTTGTTGTTGTCTCTGTGTTGTTATTGTTGTTGTTGTCTCTTAGTTGTTGTTGTCTCTGTGTTGTTGTCCCTGTGTTGTTGTTGTTGTCTCAGTGTTGTTGTCTCTGTGTTGTTATTGTTGTTGTTGTCTCTTAGTTGTTGTTGTTGTCTCTGTGTGTGGTTGCAGGCTCGAGTTGGGTGCAGCGGGTGAAGGAGACTCCCTCACCCCACGTGGTGCAGCAGCCCACGTGGTGCAGCACCCCACGTGGTGCAGCAGCCCACGTGGTGCAGCAGCCCACGTGGTGCAGCACCCCACGTGGTGCAGCACCCCACGTGGTGCAGCAGCCCACGTGGTGCAGCAGCCCACGTGGTGCAGCAGCCCACGTGGTGCAGCACCCCACGTGGTGCAGCAGCCCAGGCGGGAGCCATGGGGAGGAAGAAGATCCAGATCGCTCGCATCAACGACGAGCGCAACCGGCAGGTGCAGAAGGGTGCAGCAGGGTGCAGCAGGGAGCAGCAAGGGGCAGCAGGGTGGGAGAGTGTGCAGCAGGGTGCAGCAGGGAGCAGCAGGGTGGGAGAATGTGCAGCAGGGTGCAGCAGGGTGCAGCAGGGTGCTGCAGGGTGCAGCAGGGGGCAGCAGGGCGCAGCAGGGGGCAGCAGGGTGCAGCAAGGGGCAGCAGGGTGGGAGAAAGTGCAGCAGGGTGGGGAGAAAGTGCAGCAGGGTGCAGCAGGGTGCAGCAGGGTGGGAGAATGTGCAGCAGGGTGCAGCGGGGTGCGAGAGACGTGGAGTCCCAGGGGGTGTCTATGGGAGTGGGTGGGTCTGTGTTAGAGGCTGCCGGTGTGAGTCTGCATGTTGGACTTCTTTAGTGCCGTACGTAGCCACACGCGCTAACCGGAGGCGCGGGGGGGGGGGAAGGACAACAACACAAACAACAACAACAGTCAGTTCTAAAGAAAGAGTTTGTCAATCTCGATGATGATGATGATTACAAAGTGCAGCAGAGCTCCTAACATGGGAAGGAAGAGCGTTCCAGACGGCCACTGAAGAGCTTCTGAAAGCACCGTATTTGCTCGATGATTCGCCAAAAAGTGTAGTGTATAGTGTAGTGTATAGTGTAGTGTATAGTGTAGTGTATAGTAGTGTAGTGTATAGTAGTGTAGTGTATAGTAGTGTGTAGTGTATAGTGTAGTGTATAGGTAGTGTAGAGTAGTGTATAGTAGTGTAGTGTATAGTAGTGTAGTGTATAGTAGTGTAGTGTATAGTAGTGTAGTGTATAGTGTAGTGTATAGTGTAGTGTATAGTGTAGTATATAGTAGTGTAGTGTATGGTAGTGTAGTGTATAGTAGTGTAGTGTATAGTAGTGTAGTGTATAGTAGTGTAGTGTATAGTGTAGTGTATAGTGTAGTGTATAGTGTAGTATATAGTAGTGTAGTGCATGGTAGTGTAGTGTATAGTAGTGTAGTGTATAGTAGTGTAGTGTACAGTAGTGTAGTGTATAGTAGTGTAGTGTATAGTAGTGTAGAGTAGTGTATAGTAGTGTAGTGTATAGTGTAGTGTATAGTGTAGTGTATAGTGTAGTGTATAGTAGTGTAGTATATAGTGTAGTGTATAGTGTAGTGTATAGTAGTGTAGTATATAGTAGTGTATAGTGTAGTGTATAGTAGTGTAGTATATAGTAGTGTATAGTGTAGTGTATAGTAGTGTAGTGTATAGTAGTGTAGTGTATAGTAGTGTAGTGTAGTAGTGTAGAGTAGTGTATAGTAGTGGTATAGTAGTAGTGTAGTGTATTGTAGTGTAGTGTATAGTAGTGTAGAGTAGTGTAGAGTAGTGTAGTGTATAGTAGTGTAGTGTGTAGTAGTGTAGTGTATAGTGTAGTGTATAGTAGTAGTAGTGTAGTGTAGTGAGTGTAGTGTGTAGTAGTGTAGTGTATAGTAGTGTAGTGTAGGTAGTGTAGTGTATAGTGTTAGTGTAGTGTAGTAGTGGTAGTGTAGTGTAGTGTAGTGGTAGTGTATAGTGTGGTAGTGTATGTGTAGTGTATGTAGTGTAGTGTAGTGTAGTGTAGTGTAGTGTTAGTGTAGTGTGTAGTGTAGTGTATGTGTTAGTGTATAGTGTGTAGTGTAGTGTAGTGGTGTGTAGTGTATAGTGTAGTGTATAGTGTAGTGTATGGTGTAGTGGTGTAGTGTAGTGTTGTGGTAGTGGTTAGTGTAGGTGTAGGTGTAGTGTAGTGGTAGTGTATAGTGTGGTGTGGGTGTATAGTTGTGTAGTGTGTAGTGAGTGTGTAGTAGTGTAGTGCCGTTTATAGTGCAGTGTATAGTAGTATAGTAGTGTAGTATGTATAGTAGTGTAGGGTATGGTAATGTAGTGAAAAGTAGTGTAGTGTGTCTAGAAGTGTTGTGTATAGTCTAATGTATAGTAGTGTAGTGTATAGTAGTATCTCGCAGTGTATAGTAATGTAGTGTATAGTAGTGTAGTGCATAGTGTAGTGTATAGTGTAGTGTATAGTGTAGTGTATAGTGTAGTGTATTTTGGAGATCTAGATGATTTAAAAGTGCAATAGCTCCCAGCGGCTTCCTCATATCGGTAAGAGCAGAGCGTTCCAGACGGCCGCAAAAGCGGCCGTGGCCACCGTCGATGTTGCAGCTAAAAGCCGCCGCCGCTGCTGTTGCTGCTGTTGTTGTTCAGAACGTAACGCTCTCTTGTAAGCGGAATGAAAGGGCGGCCCGGCCATGAAACCCCGCGCGATTCTCTCCGCCCATGTCCCCCCCCACCACCACCACCCCCCCACCACCACCGCCACCGCCACCACCCACCGCCACCACCCCCCACCACCGCCACCACCACCGCCACCACCCCCCCACCGCACCCGCCACCGCCACCACCACCGCCGCCACCGCGTGTATTTGTGTCGCCGGCTCGCCGATCCGTCACGGCGACTCCGTGCGAGGCTCCCCCCCGCGCCGCTCCGCCAAGAACTGTGAAGTGCTGAGTTCTCCTAAATAGTCGCCTGGAGGTCTCCCCACTCAGCCCCCCCACACCCCCCCCCCACCACCCACCACCACCCACCACCACCCCCGCCACCACCACCACTCCCCACCCCCCCCCCACCACCACCACTCCCCACCCACAGCCCCCCCACCACCACCACTTCCCACACCCCCCCCCCACCACCCACCACTCCCCCAGCCACCCACCCACTCTCCGCACCCCACCAACCACTCCCCACCCACCAACCCCCCTCACCCCACCAACCACTCCACCCCACCAACCACTCCACCCCACCACCACTCCCCCCCCACCACCATTCCCCCCAGCCACCCCACCACCCCCCTCACCCACCACCCCCCTCACCCACCCAACCACTCCACCCCACCAACCACCTCCACCCACCTACCAATCCCAACCACCACTCTCCGCACCCCACCAACCACCCCCCCCCCCCACCATCCCCATCCACGAACCACTCCACCCACCAACCACTCCCCCCCCCCCACCACCCCCCCCACCACCCCCCACCCCACCCCCCCACCCACCATCCCCATCCACCACCCCCACCCACCACTCCCCCCCACCACCAACCCCACCCACCACCCCCCCCTCCCCCCCACCCACCACCCCCCCCACCCCCCCACCACCCCCCCACCACCCACCACCCCCACCCACCCCCTCACCACCCACCACTCCCACCCCCCCCTCACCACCCACCACCCCCCCCCCACCCCCACCCACCCACCACCCCCCCCCACCCCCACCACCCACCACCCCCCACCCACCCACCACCCCCACCCCCCCCCCCCCACCACCCACCACCCCCACCCACCCCTCACCACCCACCACTCTCCCCCCACCCCTCACCACCCACCACTCCCCCCCATCCATCACCACCCACCACTCCCACCCACCCCCTCACCACCCCACCACTCCCCACCCCATCCCTCACCACTCACCACTCCCACCCCTCACCACCCACCACTCCCACCCACCCCCTCACCACCCACCCCACTCCCCACCCACCCCCTCACCACCCACCACTCTCCCCCCCCACCCCCTCACCACCCCACCACTCCCACCCACCCCCCTCACCACCCACCACTCCCACCCACCCCTCACCACCCACCACCACCCCCCACTCCCACCCACCCCTCACCACCCACCACTCTCCCCCACCCCTCACCACCCACCACTCCCCCCCCATCCCTCACCACCCCACCACTCCCCACCCACCCCCTCACCACCCACCACTCCCACCCCACCCCTCACCACCCACCACTCCCACCCACCCCTCACCACCCACCACTCCCCCCCCACCCCTCCCCACCCACCCACCACTCCCCCCCCCACCCCTCACCACCCACCACTCCCACCCACCCCCTCACCACCCACCACTCCCACCCACCCCTCACCACCCACCACCTCCCCCCCCCCACCCCCTCACCACCCACCACTCCCACCCACCTGGAGCGAGGTAGATTGTGAAATTGGGAACTCTCCTTACTTAAACTGTTCACTCAACTTTGACCAGGTTAGGCCCCATTCAGCTACGCAGTTTTATTTCAGAAGTGTCCGTGGCTGTCACGAGTGATAACTCAACGATGTGGGATCATCATCATCATTGTGTGGGAATGTATAGCAGCAGACAGATCCTCTTTCACGGGGCGGAATCGATTCTAACCCGTGGAAGGGAAAAAACCGGAGGACCGAGAGAAAAAATCCACGCGACCACAGGGAGAGAGAGAGAGACACGCAAACTCCAAATATACAGCAGCAGCAGGCATCAGGGTCGGGATCGAACTCACGACCTCCTGCACACCAGGCGAGCGAGTTAACATCTCCTAGCCACCGTGATGATGATGAGAGAGAGAGACACGCAAACTCCAAATATACAGCAGCAGGCGTCAGGGTCGGGATCGAACCCACGACCTCCTGCACACCAGGCGAGCGAGTTAACATCTCCTAGCCACCGGGAGGGATAGAGTGTTTCCCCCCTCGCACTAGAAGTGGGTGGGTGTTCTCCGGCTTCCCGCTTGAACAATGAATACACTCGTCGCTAATTGACTGAAAAGATGTCACAACAACAATACAAACAAGGCACGAACCCTCCTGGGGGGACACAAGAAGAGCACCACGTGACTGTCTTCAGGAAGGTCCTGGCTGTTGCTGCTGCTGCCAATGCAGCAACATCCAGAAAAAATTAACCCGTAAAAGCAAAGTTTTTCACTATAAATCCTTTATATGCGTGGCGGCTAGAGTCCTCTCGTCCTCTGGCTTGAGATGGCTGCCACCTATGGGTCAGATGATTGCCTGCCACCATTAAGCAATTGGAAATTAAATATTTAAAAAAATTTCCTAAAAAGTGTAAAGTTATGGAAAAAAAATGTCACGAAAATAAATTGTCACGCACAACGAGTCTGTGTGCAAAATGTCAGCTCGATTGGATCACGGGAAGTGGGTTTAAAAACTACCGAAAGATTTGCACGGTCGTAAGCGCGCAAGCAAGCGCGCAAGCAAGCAAGTAAACTTAATATAAAGGATTAAAAAAAAAAGTTTCCGGCAATAAGCAAAGAACCTCCATGTCCACGACAATGGTCAGCGAGTGAAGGATGATGGAGGGAGGAAAGTCTGTGGAGAAACACCCAACACCGCTGCAGGAATACACCGTCAGCGACTACCCCGCTCCGACAGACACTCACAATCCTCCAATCAGGTTCTCACCTACCGAGGATATTTCCTGGGTGCTCCTTGAATTGTATCCGGGACACGCGGTGGAAGATGTTTGGGACGATCTCTCCACCGATTGGGACATTGACGCGTGTCCGGTTTGTGACTGGTGCTGGTGGTGGTGGTGCGGCGTCTCTGACCATGTCAACACAGCCGTGAACAGACTGCCCCCAGTCGGATCGTTCATCGACGATCTGAATCAAATCCACGCGGCGGCATCTCCTCGAGTGGTCGAATGGGATCTCAAATGTTGACATCGATTTGTAATCCCCAAAAGTGCCATAGCAACGAAGAAGGCTGCACAATAATAATAACATCATCACAACAAACCAAAAACACCACAACGACAACAACAACAGCACAACGAGAGAGAGCATCACAATAAGGCTCCGGGTTTGGTGTTGTTTGATTTGTGGAGCGGTGGAATTTTCCACCAAAGCAGTGAAAACATTGAATGTTGATGCGCCTCCTCGTCCTCGTCCTCCACCACCTCCCCATCCTCCTCACCCTCCTCCTCATCCTCCTCATCCTCCTCCTCCCCATCCTCCTCAACCTCCACCACCTCCTCATCCTCCTCCTCCTCGTCCTCCACCACCTCCTCATCCTCCTCATCCTCCTCATCCTCCTCCTCCTCAACCTCCACCACCTCCTCATCCTCCTCCTCGTCCTCCACCACCTCCTCATCCTCCTCATCCTCCTCATCCTCCTCCTCCTCAACCTCCACCACCTCCTCATCCTCCTCCTCGTCCTCCACCACCTCCTCATCCTCCTCATCCTCCTCATCATCCTCGTCCTCCACCACCTCCTCATCCTCATCCTCCTCATCATCCTCGTCCTCTACCACCTCCTCATCCTCATCCTCCTCCTCGTCCTCCACCACCTCCTCATCCTCCTCATCCTCCTCATCATCCTCCACCACCTCCTCATCCTCCTCATCCTCATCCTCCTCCTCGTCCTCCACCACCTCCTCATCCTCCTCATCCTCCTCATCATCCTCGTCCTCCACCACCTCCTCATCCTCCTCATCCTCCTCATCCTCCTCCTCGTCCTCCACCACCTCCTCATCCTCCTCATCCTCCTCCTCCTCCTCGTCCTCCACCACCTCCTCATCCTCCTCATCCTCCTCCTCCTCGTCCTCCACCACCTCCTCATCCTCCTCATCCTCCTCCTCCTCCTCGTCCTCCACCACCTCCTCATCCTCCTCATCCTCCTCATCCTCCTCCTTGTCCTCCACCACCTCCTCATCCTCGTCCTCCACCACCTCCTCATCTTCATCATCCTCGTCCTCCACCACCTCCTCATCCTCCTCATCCTCCTCCTCGTCCTCCACCACCTCCTCATCCTCCTCATCCTCCTCATCCTCCTCCTCCTCGTCCTCCACCACCTCCTCATCCTCCTCATCCTCCTCATCCTCCTCCTCCTCGTCCTCCACCACCTCCTCATCCTCCTCATCCTCCTCATCCTCCTCCTTGTCCTCCACCACCTCCTCATCCTCCTCATCCTCCTCATCATCCTCGTCCTCCACCACCTCCTCATCCTCCTCATCCTCCTCCTCGTCCTCCACCACCTCCTCATCCTCCTCATCCTCCTCATCATCCTCGTCCTCCACCACCTCCTCATCCTCCACCTCCCTATCCTCTGAAACCGCGGCGATTCCCCCCCCCCCCAATAACCACCACCATCACGTGACGCCCAACAGCTCGGGGCCTCAATCGAACACTTTGTCCGTCTGTCCTCCGCCGGAGCCGCGGAATTGGTGGAAAGGGAAAAGAACAAAAATGATAAACGAGTGGGTTGGGCTGGGCTGGGTGGGGTGGGGTGGGCTGGGTGGGGTGGGTGGGGTGGGGTGGAGAGACACACAGAGGAGATTAAGACAGAGAGAAGAAAGGCGGCGTGAATGGATTGAGCACGGAAGGGTGTTTTTTTATTTATTCTTCTTCTGCCGACGCTGCTTAGAAGTGGCCGGGAATTGACCCACGTGGGCCTTGACGAAAGCGACGAGGCGGTTATTGAAGAGGAACCCTCAAAGGACGAGGGAGGGGGGGGGCAGTCACGATGCGGGGAAGGACCCTTGGAACACCCTCGTGTTGTTGTGTGTTTGTTTGTGCAGTCAGGGTTTGGAGTCGAGTGTGAGTAAGATGTGTCCATCGAGTTGAATGTCACCCACAATCGAGGTTGTTTTTTGGGATCGATCGCGTAAGAATGAAATGTGTCGTTAAGCCCGCCACCACCTGACACAGCCAATCAGTGAGGGGTTTGTGACGTCAACGCAACGTGGACAATGCGTTACTAGTTCAGTACACACAGCTCCTGTGTGTTGGAGAGTTAAACCCACTGCTTGCATTTACAATTCGAGTACCGGGACGTTTCGCCGGTAATTGCAACAACAACAACAACAAGCAGCAGCATCAGGCGACAGCCAGAGTCGGAGAGAAATCCTCCTGCTGCTGTTTCCGTCTTAAGTAGAGGAGGGATAATGTTCGAGTCCGTTTTTGTTTCTGCGTCTCCGTCGTCTGCCCCAAGCGGTGCAGACGAGCCTTCGCTGGCAACATCACTCGCTATCGATGGCACCAACGTCATCATCGCCGCTATCAACACGATCATCGCAATCACCAAGATCATCGCAATCAGCAACGTCATCACCACTATCACCAAGTTCATCGCAATCAGCAACGTCATCATCACTATCACCAAGATCATCGCAATCAGCAACGTCATCATCACTATCACCAAGTTCATCGCAATCAGCAACGTCATCACCACTATCACCAAGTTCATCGCAATCAGCAACATCATCATCACTATCACCAAGTTCATCGCAATCAGCAACGTCATCATCACTATCACCAAGATCATCGCAATCAGCAACATCATCATCACTATCACCAAGTTCATCGCAATCAGCAACATCATCATCACTATCACCAAGTTCATCGCAATCAGCAACGTCATCACCACTATCACCAAGATCACCGCAATCAGCAACGTCATCACCACTATCACCAAGATCATCGCAATCAGCAATCAGCAACGTCATCACCACTATCACCAAGATCACCGCAATCAGCAATCAGCAACGTCATCACCACTATCACCAAGATCACCGCAATCAGCAATCAGCAACGTCATCACCACTATCACCAAGATCACCGCAATCAGCAATCAGCAACGTCATCACCACTATCACCAAGATCATCGCAATCAGCAATCAGCAACGTCATCACCACTATCACCAAGTTCATCGCAATCAGCAACGTCATCACCACTATCACCAAGATCACCGCAATCAGCAATCAGCAACGTCATCACCACTATCACCAAGATCACCGCAATCAGCAATCAGCAACGTCATCACCACTATCACCAAGATCATCGCAATCAGCAATCAGCAACGTCATCACCACTATCACCAAGATCACCGCAATCAGCAATCAGCAACGTCATCACCACTATCACCAAGATCATCGCAATCAGCAACGTCATCATCACTATCACCAAGATCACCGCAATCAGCAATCAGCAACGTCATCACCACTATCACCAAGATCACCGCAATCAGCAATCAGCAACGTCATCATCACTATCACCAAGATCATCGCAATCAGCAATCAGCAACGTCATCACCACTATCACCAAGATCATCGCAATCAGCAATCAGCAACGTCATCATCACTATCACCAAGATCATCGCAATCAGCAATCAGCAACGTCATCACCACTATCACCAAGATCATCGCAATCAGCAATCAGCAACGTCATCACCACTATCACCAAGATCATCGCAATCAGCAATCAGCAACGTCATCACCACTATCACCAAGTTCATCGCAATCAGCAACGTCATCACCACTATCACCAAGATCACCGCAATCAGCAATCAGCAACGTCATCACCACTATCACCAAGATCACCGCAATCAGCAATCAGCAACGTCATCACCACTATCACCAAGATCATCGCAATCAGCAATCAGCAACGTCATCACCACTATCACCAAGATCACCGCAATCAGCAATCAGCAACGTCATCACCACTATCACCAAGATCATCGCAATCAGCAACGTCATCATCACTATCACCAAGATCACCGCAATCAGCAATCAGCAACGTCATCACCACTATCACCAAGATCACCGCAATCAGCAATCAGCAACGTCATCATCACTATCACCAAGATCATCGCAATCAGCAATCAGCAACGTCATCACCACTATCACCAAGATCATCGCAATCAGCAATCAGCAACGTCATCATCACTATCACCAAGATCATCGCAATCAGCAATCAGCAACGTCATCACCACTATCACCAAGATCATCGCAATCAGCAATCAGCAACGTCATCACCACTATCACCAAGATCATCGCAATCAGCAACGTCATCACCACTATCACCAAGATCACCGCAATCAGCAATCAGCAACGTCATCACCACTATCACCAAGATCACCGCAATCAGCAACGTCATCACCACTATCACCAAGGTCATTGCAATCAGCAACGTCATCACCACTATCACCAAGATCACCGCAATCAGCAACGTCATCACCACTATCACCAAGATCACCGCAATCAGCAACGTCATCATCACTATCACCAAGATCATTGCAATCAGCAACGTCATCATCACTATCACCAAGATCATCGCAATCAGCAACGTCATCATCACTATCACCAAGATCATTGCAATCAGCAACGTCATCATCACTATCACCAAGATCATCGCAATCAGCAACGTCATCATCACTATCACCAAGATCATCGCAATCAGCAACGTCATCATCACTATCACCAAGATCATCGCAATCAGCAACGTCATCACCACTATCACCAAGATCACCGCAATCAGCAACGTCATCACCACTATCACCAAGGTCATTGCAATCAGCAACGTCATCACCACTATCACCAAGATCACCGCAATCAGCAACGTCATCACCACTATCACCAAGATCACCGCAATCAGCAACGTCATCATCACTATCACCAAGATCATTGCAATCAGCAACGTCATCATCACTATCACCAAGGTCATCGCAATCAGCAACGTCATCATCATCATCATCTCTTAATTTTCAACACCAAAATCCTCGTCACTATCATCTTCATTATCTCATCACGATCATCACCAATACCAAAATCATCATTGCCACCATCGTCGCGATCGCAAACATCACCGGTTGGTGGAGCCCTGAAGCGTGACCTCGTGTCAAGGTCGGTTAGGTGGGGGGGGCATAACAGAAACGACGTTCAATGGACGTTAGAAACGCTGAGCAGCGGCGCTAAGTTGCAGGGCTTGTCGAGGGGGTGAGGGTGGCCATTGCGTTGTCACACAAAAAAAAACGGACGAACGAAAAGAGTTCCAGCGACGAAGCGACTAGAAATCAGAGCTCCTGAAAGTGAAGGGAGAGCGGAGACAGCCGGAGAGACGTTACGTCGTGGTTACCGTGTTGATGTCCGTGATCATGATCACGGCTCGCCATCTCAACGGGCTAGCGAGGGCATCCCCAGTGGCAACTGGCTCTGTTCGAAACGAGCCATTGTGTTTCGTTTGTTGTCGTTGACACGGAAACTCCGATTAGCACGGGTAGCTATGCAGACTCAACACTGCCCATAGACTCAGCACTGCCCATAGACTCAACACTACCCATAGACTCAATACTGCCCATAGACTCAACACTGCCCATAGACTCAACACTGCCCATAGACTCAACACTGCCCATAGACTCAACACTACCCATAGACTCAGCACTGCCCATAGACTCAACACTGCCCATAGACTCAACACTACCCATAGACTCAGCACTGCCCATAGACTCAACACTGCCCATAGACTCAACACTGCCCATAAACTCAACACTACACATAGACTCAACACTACCCATAGACTCAGCACTGCCCAAAGACTCAACACTACCCATAAATTCAACACTGCCCATAGACTCAACACTACCCATAGACTCAACACTGCCCATAAACTCAACACTACACATAGACTCAACACTACCCATAGACTCAGCACTGCCCATAGACTCAACACTGCCCATAGACTCAACACTACCCATAGACTCAGCACTGCCCATAGACTCAACACTGCCCATAGACTCAACACTGCCCATAGACTCAACACTACCCATAAACTCAACACTGCCCATAGACTCAACACTGCCCATAGACTCAACACTGCCCATAGATTCAACACTGCCCATAGGCTCAACACTGCCCATAGACTCAACACTGCCCATAGACTCAACACTGCCCATAGACTCAACACTACCCATAAATTCAACACTGCCCATAGACTCAACACTGCCCATAGACTCAACACTACCCATAAACTCAACACTGCCCATAGACTCAACACTGCCCATAGACTCAACACTGCCCATAGATAACACTGCCCATAGGCTCAACACTGCCCATAGACTCAACACTGCCCATAGACTCAACACTGCCCATAGACTAACACTACCCATAGACTCAACACTACCCATAGACTAACACTACCCATAGACTAACACTACCCATTGACTCAACACTGCCCATAGACTCAACACTGCCCATAGACTCAACACTGCCCACAGACTCAACACTACCCATAGACTCAACACTGCCCATAGACTCAACACTGCCCATAGACTCAACACTGCCCATAGACTCAGCACTGCCCATAGACTCAACACTGCCCATAGACTCAACACTGCCCATAGACTCAACACTGCCCATAGACTCAACACTACCCATAAACTCAACACTACACATAGACTCAACACTACCCATAGACTCAACACTGCCCATAGACTCAACACTGCCCATAGACTCAACACTACCCATAAATTCAACACTGCCCATAGACTCAACACTGCCCATAGACTCAACACTACCCATAAACTCAACACTGCCCATAGACTCAACACTGCCCATAGATTCAACACTGCCCATAGGCTCAACACTGCCCATAGACTCAACACTGCCCATAGACTCAACACTGCCCATAGACTAACACTACCCATAGACTCAACACTACCCATAGACTAACACTACCCATAGACTAACACTACCCATTGACTCAACACTGCCCATAGACTCAACACTGCCCATAGACTCAACACTGCCCATAGACTCAACACTGCCCATAGACTCAACACTGCCCATAGACTCAACACTACCCATAAACTCAACACTACACATAGACTCACCACTGCCCATAGACTCAACACTACCCATAGACTAAACACTGCCCATTGACTCAAGACTGCCAATAGACTCAGCACTGCCCATAGACTCAACACTGCCCATTGACTCAAGACTGCCAATAGACTCAGCACTGCCCATAGACTCAACACTGCCCATTGACTCAAGACTGCCCATAGACTCAACACTACCCATGGACTCAACACTGCCCATAGACTAACACTGCCCATAGACTAACACTGCCCATAGACTCAACACTGCCCATAGACTCAACACTACCCATAGACTCAACACTACCCATAGACTCAACACTGCCCATAGACTCAACACTACCCATAGACTCAACACTACCCATAGACTAACACTACCCATAGACTCAACACTGCCCATAGACTCAACACTACCCATAGACTCAACACTACCCATAGACTCAACACTGCCCATAGACTCAACACTACCCATAGACTCAACACTACCCATAGACTCAACACTACCCATAGACTCAACACTGCCCATAGACTCAACACTGCCCATAGACTCAACACTACCCATAGACTCAACACTACCCATAGACTCAACACTGCCCATAGACTCAACACTACCCATAGACTCAACACTACCCATAGACTCAACACTGCCCATAAACTCAGCACTACCCATAGACTCAGCACTGCCCATAGACTCAACACTGCCCATAGACTCAACACTAACCCATAGACTCAACACTGCCCATAGACTCAACACTACCCATAGACTCAGCACTACCCATAGACTCAACACTGCCCATAGACTCAACACTGCCCATAGACTCAACACTGCCCATAGACTCAACACTGCCCATAGACTCAACACTACCCATAGACTCAACACTACCCATAAATTCAACACTGCCCATAGACTCAACACTACCCATAGACTCAACACTGCCATAGACTCAACACTGCCCATAGACTCAACACTGCCCATAGACACAACACTGCCCATAGACTCAACACTACCCATAGACTCAACACTGCCCATAGACTCAACACTACCCATAGACTCAACACTGCCCATAGACTCAACACTGCCCATAGACTCAACACTACCCATAAACTCAACACTGCCCATAGACTCAACACTGCCCATAGACTCAACACTGCCCATAGATTCAACACTTCCCATAGGCTAAACACTGCCCATAGACTCAACACTGCCCATAGACTCAACACTGCCCATAGACTAACACTACCCATAGACTCAACACTACCCATAGACTAACACTACCCATAGACTCAACACTGCCCATAGACTCAACACTGCCCATAGACTCAACACTGCCCATAGACTCAACACTGCCCATAGACTCAACACTACCCATAAACTCAACACTACACATAGACTCACCACTGCCCATAGACTCAACACTACCCATAAACTCAACACTACCCATAGACTCAACACTACCCATAAACTCAACACTACCCATAGACTAAACACTGCCCATTGACTCAAGACTGCCAATAGAATCAGCACTGCCCATAGACTCAACACTGCCCATAGACTCAACACTGCCCATAGACTCAACACTACCCATAGACTCAGCACTGCACCATAGACTCAACACTGCCCATAGATTCAACACTGCCCATAGACTCAAGACTGTCCATAGACTAACACTGCCCATAGACTCAACACTGCCCATAGACTCAACACTACCCATAGACTCAACACTGCCCATAGACTCAACACTACCCATAGACTCAACACTGCCCATAGACTCAGCACTGCCCATAGACTCAACACTGCCCATAGACTCAACACTGCCCATAGACTCAGCACTGCCCATAGACTCAGCACTGCCCATAGACTCAACACTGCCCATAGACTCAACACTGCCCATAGACTCAACACTGCCCATAGACTCAGCACTGCCCATAGACTCAGCACTGCCCATAGACTCAACACTACCCATAGACTCAACACTGCCCATAGACTCAACACTGCCCATAGACTCAGCACTGCCCATAGACTCAACACTGCCCATAGACTCAACACTGCCCATAGACTCAGCACTGCCCATAGACTCAGCACTGCCCATAGACTCACTGCACTGCACCTCCGACTGGCAACAAACACACATCATGAGAGGGTGCTGTGGTTGCAGGATGTGATTTCCCTCACCTCGTCGTGGGTTCGATCCCGACCCTGACGCCTGCTGCTGTATATTTGTAGTTTGCATTGTCCCTCTTTCTCTCTCCGTGGTCACGTGTCTTTTTCCCTGAGTCCTCCGGACTTCCCCTCCACGTGTAGAATGTGAGTATTTAGTTGCTTTCAACGTCCACGTGATGATCAGCCACTTCGTTGAGCTACCATTGGTGATAGCCAGCTGCGTCTGTGTGTGATTGCTGTAGTGGGGAGCGGTGGTGTAGCGGTTAGCGCCCTGCGCTACGAACCCGGCGACCCGGAGTTCGATTCCTGCTCGCCGCCATCAATACCGGTGACGATTACCTGAACCGGTCCTGGGCCTCCCCTAGGTAGACTCAGCCTTTGACGAGTGCCTGCTACGGTGTGTCGTATATTGCACCGCTGGGGAGAAAAACGCGGGCCGACGTTTGTGGCGCTGGCCACCCACCTCCTCGTGTGCCGTGCCGGCCTGCACAGGTGCTCGCTAACAGCACTTTCCCCAACAGTCTGTTAAGGCTACATGGGGGATGTTTGTCTTTGTGATCGCTATAGAAAAGCATTATTTCTGTTGACCAGTGGCTGGTGGTCGGTGGTGGTGGTGGTGGCGGCCGTGGTGGTGGTGGCGGTGGTGGTGGTAGCGGTGGTGGCGGTGGTGGTGGAGGTGGTGATGGTAGCCGATGGCCTTTGGCGGTCGTGGTGGTGGCGGCGGTGGTGGTGGTGGCGGTGGCAGTGGCCATTGGTGGTGGTGGTGGCCGGTGCCGGTGGCGGTGGCGGTGGTGGCGATGGCGGTGGCAGTGGCAGTGGCGGTGGCGGTGGTCGTTGTGGCGGTGGTGGCGGTGGTGGTGGTGGCGATAGGTGGCGGTGGCGCCTAACGGACCGGTGCCCTTCGCCCTCCCCCCGGTGCCAGGTGACGTTCACGAAGCGCAAGTTCGGGCTCATGAAGAAGGCGTACGAGCTGAGCGTGCTGTGCGACTGCGAGATCGCGCTCATCATCTTCAACAGCGCCAGCAAGCTCTTCCAGTACGCGAGCACCGACATGGACAAGGTGCTGCTCAAGTACACCGAGTACAGCGAGCCGCACGAGAGCCGCACCAACTCCGACATCCTGGAGGTGCGTCAACACACGACACCGCGCCTCAATGTGCCGCGCCACACCACCTCAATGTGCCACACCACGTCACGCCACCTCAATGCACCGCACAACACCACGCCACCCCACCTCAATGTGCCACACCGCGCCACACCACCTCAATGCACCGCACCACACCATGCCACACCACCCCACCTCAATGTGCCACACCGCGCCACACCACCTCACTGCACCACCTCACTGCGCCACGCCACATCACCACACCTCAATGTGCCACACCACACCACGTCACACCACCTCACTGCACCACGTCACACCACGCCACACCACCGCACCTCAATGTGCCACACCACACCACGTCACACCACCTCACTGCACCACGTCACACCACGCCACACCACCGCACCTCAATGTGCCACACCACACCACGTCACACCACCTCACTGCACCACGTCACACCACGCCACACCACCGCACCTCAATGTGCCACACCACATCACACCACCCAAATGTGCCACACCACACCACCGCACCTCAATGCCCCCACGCCTCCACGCTGCATTCTGGGTCAGGGTGGTCATGGCAGCGGCATGGACACCGTGCAGGGCGGGGGGGGATTTGTAGCGTGCGCGGTGCCGCGGGTCTACGGCGGCGAGCGATGCTGCTGCTGCTGCTGCTGCTGCTGCTGCTGCTGCTGCTGCTGCTGCTGCTGCTGCTGCTGCTGCTGCTGCTGCTGCTGCTGCTGCTGCTGCTGCTGCTGCTGCTGCTGCTGCTGCTGCTGCTGCTGCTGCTGCTGCTGCTGCTGCTGCTGCTGCTGCTGCTGCTGCTGCTGCTGCTGCTGCTGCTGCTGCTGCTGCTGCTGCTGCTGCTGCTGCTGCTGCTGCTGCTGCTGCTGCTGCTGCTGCTGCTGCTGCTGCTGCTGCTGCTGCTGCTGCTGCTGCTGCTGCTGCTGCTGCTGCTGCTGCTGCTGCTGCTGCTGCTGCTGCTGCTGCTGCTGCTGCTGCTGCTGCTGCTGCTGCTGCTGCTGCTGCTGCTGCTGCTGCTGCTGCTGCTGCTGCTGCTGCTGCTGCTGCTGCTGCTGCTGCTGCTGCTGCTGCTGCTGCTGCTGCTGCTGCTGCTGCTGCTGCTGCTGCTGCTGCTGCTGCTGCTGCTGCTGCTGCTGCTGCTGCTGCTGCTGCTGCTGCTGCTGCTGCTGCTGCTGCTGCTGCTGCTGCTGCTGCTGCTGCTGCTGCTGCTGCTGCTGCTGCTGCTGCTGCTGCTGCTGCTGCTGCTGCTGCTGCTGCTGCTGCTGCTGCTGCTGCTGCTGCTGCTGCTGCTGCTGCTGCTGCTGCTGCTGCTGCTGCTGCTGCTGCTGCTGCTGCTGCTGCTGCTGCTGCTGCTGCTGCTGCTGCTGCTGCTGCTGCTGCTGCTGCTGCTGCTGCTGCTGCTGCTGCTGCTGCTGCTGCTGCTGCTGCTGCTGCTGCTGCTGCTGCTGCTGCTGCTGCTGCTGCTGCTGCTGCTGCTGCTGCTGCTGCTGCTGCTGCTGCTGCTGCTGCTGCTGCTGCTGCTGCTGCTGCTGCTGCTGCTGCTGCTGCTGCTGCTGCTGCTGCTGCTGCTGCTGCTGCTGCTGCTGCTGCTGCTGCTGCTGCTGCTGCTGCTGCTGCTGCTGCTGCTGCTGCTGCTGCTGCTGCTGCTGCTGCTGCTGCTGCTGCTGCTGCTGCTGCTGCTGCTGCTGCTGCTGCTGCTGCTGCTGCTGCTGCTGCTGCTGCTGCTGCTGCTGCTGCTGCTGCTGCTGCTGCTGCTGCTGCTGCTGCTGCTGCTGCTGCTGCTGCTGCTGCTGCTGCTGCTGCTGCTGCTGCTGCTGCTGCTGCTGCTGCTGCTGCTGCTGCTGCTGCTGCTGCTGCTGCTGCTGCTGCTGCTGCTGCTGCTGCTGCTGCTGCTGCTGCTGCTGCTGCTGCTGCTGCTGCTGCTGCTGCTGCTGCTGCTGCTGCTGCTGCTGCTGCTGCTGCTGCTGCTGCTGCTGCTGCTGCTGCTGCTGCTGCTGCTGCTGCTGCTGCTGCTGCTGCTGCTGCTGCTGCTGCTCTGCTGCTGCTGCTGCTGCTGCTGCTGCTGCTGCTGCTGCTGCTGCTGCTGCTGCTGCTGCTGCTGCTGCTGCTGCTGCTGCTGCTGCTGCTGCTGCTGCTGCTGCTGCTGCTGCTGCTGCTGCTGCTGCTGCTGCTGCTGCTGCTGCTGCTGCTGCTGCTGCTGCTGCTGCTGCTGCTGCTGCTGCTGCTGCTGCTGCTGCTGCTGCTGCTGCTGCTGCTGCTGCTGCTGCTGCTGCTGCTGCTGCTGCTGCTGCTGCTGCTGCTGCTGCTGCTGCTGCTGCTGCTGCTGCTGCTGCTGCTGCTGCTGCTGCTGCTGCTGCTGCTGCTGCTGCTGCTGCTGCTGCTGCTGCTGCTGCTGCTGCTGCTGCTGCTGCTGCTGCTGCTGCTGCTGCTGCTGCTGCTGCTGCTGCTGCTGCTGCTGCTGCTGCTGCTGCTGCTGCTTGCTGCTGCTGCTGCTGCTGCTGCTGCTGCTGCTGCTGCTGCTGTGCTGCTGCTGCTGCTGCTGCTGCTGCTGCTGCTGCTGCTGCTGCTGCTGCTGCTGCTGCTGCTGCTGCTGCTGCTGCTGCTGCTGCTGCTGCTGCTGCTGCTGCTGCTGCTGCTGCTGCTGCTGCTGCTGCTGCTGCTGCTGCTGCTGCTGCTGCTGCTGCTGCTGCTGCTGCTGCTGCTGCTGCTGCTGCTGCTGCTGCTGCTGCTGCTGCTGCTGCTGCTGCTGCTGCTGCTGCTGCTGCTGCTGCTGCTGCTGCTGCTGCTGCTGCTGCTGCTGCTGCTGCTGCTGCTGCTGCTGCTGCTGCTGCTGCTGCTGCTGCTGCTGCTGCTGCTGCTGCTGCTGCTGCTGCTGCTGCTGCTGCTGCTGCTGCTGCTGCTGCTGCTGCTGCTGCTGCTGCTGCTGCTGCTGCTGCTGCTGCTGCTGCTGCTGCTGCTGCTGCTGCTGCTGCTGCTGCTGCTGCTGCTGCTGCTGCTGCTGCTGCTGCTGCTGCTGCTGCTGCTGCTGCTGCTGCTGCTGCTGGCTGCTGCTGCTGCTGCTGCTGCTGCTGCTGCTGCTGCTGCTGCTGCTGCTGCTGCTGCTGCTGCTGCTGCTGCTGCTGCTGCTGCTGCTGCTGCTGCTGTGCTGCTGCTGCTGCTGCTGCTGCTGCTGCTGCTGCTGCTGCTGCTGCTGCTGCTGCTGCTGCTGCTGCTGCTGCTGCTGCTGCTGCTGCTGCTGCTGCTGCTGCTGCTGCTGCTGCTGCTGCTGCTGCTGCTGCTGCTGCTGCTGCTGCTGCTGCTGCTGCTGCTGCTGCTGCTGCTGCTGCTGCTGCTGCTGCTGCTGCTGCTGCTGCTGCTGCTGCTGCTGCTGCTGCTGCTGCTGCTGCTGCTGCTGCTGCTGCTGCTGCTGCTGCTGCTGCTGCTGCTGCTGCTGCTGCTGCTGCTGCTGCTGCTGCTGCTGCTGCTGCTGCTGCTGCTGCTGCTGCTGCTGCTGCTGCTGCTGCTGCTGCTGCTGCTGCTGCTGCTGCTGCTGCTGCTGCTGCTGCTGCTGCTGCTGCTGCTGCTGCTGCTGCTGCTGCTGCTGCTGCTGCTGCTGCTGCTGCTGCTGGCTGCTGCTGCTGCTGCTGCTGCTGCTGCTGTGGCTGGTGGCTGGTGGTCGTGAGTGTGCGTGGGGGCCCCACGGGCGGAGGGGAGGGGGTAGATGAGTGGCCTTAATTGTGGGTTGGGGGGGGTCAGGGGGTCAGGGAAAAGGTGGGGAATTAATGGGGCCCGTGACTTTTCATCTTTGCACTTTTTAATTTCTTCTGGCGAGACGCAGTTCACGCTTGCAAATGAGACGGCATCCTGAGTGGGCGATGCGATCAATGTGCAGAGCGCCTCCACAGCGCTTTGTTTTCTCCTGATCGGCCTCTCTTCGCAACAGGACGAGCTAACGGTCCTGAGGAGCTTCCTCGCCGAACATTACTGAACTCAACTATTTCTCACCATTGGAACCTCATTTTCCAGTAAAAAATATGATAATAGTTGTTTTACCCTTCTATCTGGCAACAAAACTGACACCTTTTTTTTTACAAGGAGTCATGTTTGCATAGACCACAATACCTGCAGTCATAATGCATCATCTGGTTCAACCCATGTGAGACTAGGCTCTAAGGAAAGCTGTCTCGGGTGTGGGCCAATCAACTTCAAGGACAGTGCATACATTATCAGCGTTATGTTTTTGTTTGCATTATGACTGCAGGTATTGTGGTCTATGCAAACATGACTCCTTGTAAAAAAAGGTGTCAGTTTTGTTGCCAGATAGAAGGGTAAAAAACCAATTATCAACTATTTCTGTTATTTTACCACGTGTAAGGAACCAACCACTGAACTATGCAGCTCTTAGTGACGTGGTTATCACAAATGCGAGCTCGACAAAGTGGATTGTGATCATCGTGTGGACATTTGTAGCAGCCAAATTCTCTAAACGCGCGATGTCGATGTTGAGTGTGGAGGGGGAAAGCCGGAGGACCCAGAGGAAAATCCACGCGATCCACGGGGAGAAAGAGAGACACCACAAACTCCAAATGTAAAGCAGCGGGCGTCAGGGTCGGAATCGAACCCACGCCTTCCTGCATACCAGGCGAGGTAGTCAACATCTCCTAGCCACCGTGATGGTGATGAGAGAGACGCAAACGCCAAATACACAGCAGCAGACGTCAGTGTCGGGATCGAACCCACGACCTCCTGCATACCAGGCGAGGGAGTTAACATCTCATCGCCACCGTGGTGATGATGATGAGAGAGAGACACGCAAACTCCAAATATACAACAGCAGGGACACACAGATAGAGAGACACAACAGAGAGAGACACAGAGAGAGAGCCACAGAGACACACAGAGAGAGAGAGAGAGACAAAGAGAACGACACAGAGAGAGACACACAGAGAGAGAGACACACAGAGAGAGACACACAGAGAGAGACACACACACAGAGAGAGAGACTGCATCCCTTTCATCCCCGCATCACCGTGACTCACACAGAGGGCCCCGTTACGTAAACAGCTGAAGGCGCAGGCCGTGAAATTCCTTGCTCACGCCTGCTGCTGCTGTGTGGGTCTCCGCCGCCTTAGGGAGCTCTGGAGAGCCCCCCACCCCCCCCCCCCCCCCGTAGCGAATCTTGGCCTACTCCTCCTCGCTGGCTAGAGGTCTCGGAAGAGTACCCACACTCCCCCCCCACCCCCCAGAGGTCGCAACCGGGTACCCGATACCCGTACCCTACCTGATACCCGGCTACCCGTACCCGTACCCGGCAGGGTGAGTCACCGTTTGTCACTCATTTCCCAACGTCTTGTCTCTTCTCACAATTCAAGTTCCTAGAATCAACCCACCCGCGCCTGCAACGTGGCTTCATCCCAGAGGTCGCAATCAGATACCCGTACCCTACCCGGGTAGGGTACGGGTACGGCCGGGTACGGGTACCCGTTTGCGACCCTGGTGCGGCCGGGTACGGGTACGGGTAAGGAATCAAAACCCGTTTGCGACCTCTGCCCCCCCCCCCACACGCGCAAGTAGCTGATGAGCCCGCTGTGTGGAGTCCACACTGACACCGCTGCTGGCTGGATCGAGACGCTGGCAGACGGAGTGGAGTGGGGGGGGGGGGGGTTGGGGGGGGAGTGGGGGGGGGTTGGGGGGGGTGTTCTCCCCCCCATTTGTTTCACACTGCCGCGCCGGGAGATGGAAACGAACCGTCGACCTCTGGATCGCAAGCTCCACCAGCCGGGAGATGGAGTGATGAAGTGAGCGCGAGGTGCAGGGGGTTGCCCGCGAGAGGCGGATTCATAATTCACCAGCAGTGGATCAAACCCTGGCTGCCGTTGCTATCTGTGATGACGGTGATCATTTTAGCGAAATGTTAACTACCTCGCCTGGTCTACAGGAGGTCGTGGGTTTGATCCCGACCCTGACGCCTGCTGCTGTGTATTTGGAATTTGCGTGTCTCTCTCTCATCATCATCACGGTGGCTAGGAGAAGTTAAGTCCCTCGCCTGGTATGCAGGAGGTCGTGTGTTCGATCCCAACCCTGATGCCTGCTGCTGTATTTTTGGAATTTGCGTGTGTCTCTCTCTCTCTCATCATCATCATCACGGTGGCTAGGAGATGTTAACTACCTCGCCTGGTACGCAGGAGGTCGTGGGTTCGATCCCGACCCCTGACGCCTGCTGCTGTATATTTGGAGTTTGCGTGTCTCTCATCATCATCATCACGGTGGCTAGGAGATGTTGACTACCTCGCCTGGTACGCAGGAGGTCGTGGGTTCGATCCCAACCCTGACGCCTGCTGCTGTGTATTTGGAGTTTGCGTGTCTCTCATCATCATCACGGTGGCTAGGAGATGTTAACTACCTCGCCTGGTCTACAGGAGGTCGTGGGTTTGATCCCGACCCTGACGCCTGCTGCTGTATATTTGGAGTTTGCGTGTCTCTCATCATCATCACGGTGGCTAGGAGATGTTAACTACCTCGCCTGGTGCGCAGGAGGTCGTGGGTTCGATCCCAACCCTGACGCCTGCTGCTGTGTATTTGGAGATTGTGTGTCTCTCTCTCTCTCATCGTCACGGTGGCTAGGAGATGTTAACTACCTCGCCTGGTCTACAGGAGGTCGTGGGTTTGATCCCGACCCTGACGCCTGCTGCTGTATATTTGGAGTTTGCGTGTCTCTCATCATCATCACGGTGGCTAGGAGATGTTAACTACCTCGCCTGGTGCGCAGGAGGTCGTGGGTTCGATCCCAACCCTGACGCCTGCTGCTGTATACTTGGAGTTTGCGTGTCTCTCTCTCCCCGTGGTCGCGTTGATTTTTCTCCGGGTCCTCCGTTTTTTCCCCCCTCCACATTTGGCATCAACATCACGCGTTTCGAGGGCATTTGGCTGCTGCTAAACATTTCCACGTGATGAAGAAGATGATGATGATGAGGATGGAGATGATGAAGGAGATGATGAAGAAGATGATGATGATGATGATGATGGAGATGATGAAGATGATGATGATGAGCGCCACTTTGTTGAGCTCTCATTTACGGTGGCACAGCTCCGCTTCAGAAAAATAGCTCCACACCATCTCGGCGGGGCCTTACATGGTAAAATAAACAATAGTTTAGCTTATCATAATGTACATATACACGTATCTCTCTCTACGCACACACACGTGGGCCGTGTCTCTCATCTCTCTCTGTGTGTGTGTGGCAAGCTGCACGGATCTGTGGAGCGGAACGGATGGTTTTCTTTGACGTAAAAATAGCCGCAGCGTGGGTTCTGCGGTGGAGGGCATCGCCAGCCCCCACGGCGTCAACAGGACGTGACGGGCGAGAGACGTGGGCCCGTGGTGGTGGTGGTGGTGTTAGTGGTGGCGGTGGTGGTAGTGGTGGTGGTAGTGGTGGTAGTGGTGTTAGTGGTAGTGGTGGTGATGGTGGTTGTGGTGTTAGTGGTGTTAGTGGTGGTAGTGGTGTTAGTGGTTGTGGTGGTGGTGTTAGTGGTGGTGGTGGTGTTGGTGGTGGTGGTGTTAGTGGTGGTGGTGGTGTTAGTGGTAGTGGTGGTGATGGTGGTTGTGGTGTTAGTGGTGTTAGTGGTGGTAGTGGTGTTAGTGGTTGTGGTGGTGGTGTTAGTGGTGGTGGTTGTGTTGGTGGTAGTGGTGGTGGTAGTGGTGGTGGTGGTAGTGGTGGTGGTGGTAGTGGTGGTGGTGGTTGTGGTGGTGGTGGTGGTTGTGGTGGTGTTGGTGGTAGTGGTGGTGATAGTGGTGGTGGTGGTTGTGGTGGTGGTGGTGGTTGTGGTGTTAGTGGTGTTAGTGGTTGTGGTGGTGGTGTTAGTGGTTGTGGTGGTGGTGTTGGTGGTGTTAGTGGTTGTGGTGGTGGTGGTGGTGTTGTTGGTTGTGGTGGTGGTGGTGGTGTTGGTGGTGGTGGTGGTAGTGGTGGTGGTGGTGGTTGTGGTAGTGGTGGTGGTGTTGGTGGTGGTGGTGTTGGTGGTGGTGGTGTTGGTGGTTGTAGTGGTTGTGGTGTTGGTGGTGGTGTTGGTGGTGGTGGTTGTGGTGGTGGTAGTGGTGGTGGTGTTTTTGGTGATGGTGTTGGTGGTGTTAGTGGTTGTGGTGGTGGTGGTGTTGTTGGTTGTGGTGGTGGTGGTGTTGGTGGTGGTGGTAGTGGTGGTGGTGGTGGTTGTGGTAGTGGTGGTGGTGTTGGTGGTGGTGGTGTTGGTGGTGGTGGTGTTGGTGGTGGTAGTGGTTGTGGTGTTGGTGGTGGTGTTGGTGGTGGTGGTTGTGGTGGTGGTAGTGGTGGTGGTGTTGTTGGTGATGGTGTTGGTGGTGTTAGTGGTTGTGGTGGTGGTGGTGGTGTTGTTGGTTGTGGTGGTGGTGGTGTTGGTGGTGGTGGTGGTGGTAGTGGTGGTGGTGGTGGTGGTTGTGGTAGTGGTGGTGGTGTTGGTGGTGGTGGTGTTGGTAGTGGTGGTGTTGGTGGTGGTAGTGGTTGTGGTGTTGGTGGTAGTGGTGGTGTTAGTGGTTGTGGTGGTGGTGTTTATGGTGGTGGTGGTGGTGTTGGTGGTGGTAGTTGTGGTGGTGGTGTTGGTGGTGTTAATGGCGGTGTTGGGTGTGGTCTTGGTGGTGGTGGTGTTGGTGGTGGTAGTAGTGGTATTGGTGGTGGTGTTGTGTGTGGTCTTGGTGGTGGTGATGGCGTTAGTGGTGCTGTTGGTGCTGCTGTTGGTGGTGGTCGTGGTGTTAGTGGGGGTGATGGTGTTGGTGTTAATGGTGGTGTTTGTGGTGGTGGTGTTAGTGGTGTTAGTGGTGGTGTTGGTGTTGGTGGTGGTAGTGGTGTTAGTGGGGGTGGTGGTGGTGTTGGTGGTGTTGTTGGTGTTGGTGGTGGTGTTCGTGGTGGTGGTGCTGGTGGTGGTGATGGTGGTGATGATGCTGGTGGTGTTGGTGGTGGTGGTGCTGATTGGTGGTGCTGGTGGTGTTGGTGGTGGTGGTGCTGATTGGTGGTGCTGGTAGTGGTGGTGGTGGTGCTGCTGATTGGTGGTGCTGGTGGTGTTGGTGGTGGTGGTGCTGATTGGTGGTGCTGGTGGTGTTGGTGGTGGTGGTGCTGATTGGTGGTGCTGGTAGTGGTGGTGGTGGTGTTAGTGGTGGTTGTTCAGAGCGGTCCCCTCTCCTCCTCCATCCTCCGAGTGAGCGCGCGTGGTCGCCGTGGCAACGCGAATTTGTCCACGACAACCCCCCCCCCTCCCCCCTCCCCCACCCCCCCTCCCCCCTCCCCCCTCCCCCCTCCCCCCTCCCCCCTCCCCCCTCCCCCACCCCCCCTCCCCCCTCCCCCCTCCCCCCTCCCCCACCCCCCCGATCGGCGCTCGAGTGGGGGAGGAGGTGGCGATGGTCAGGGGCCAGAGGTCAGAGGTCAGGGGCCAGAGGTCAGGGGCACCACTATGGGGGGTTGGGGGGATAGTGGCTAAAGTCGGCCCCAAGGGGGGGGGGGGCGGGGTACACCCCCCCTTGTCAGGAAAAGTTAATAACAAAATTACATTCCAATAATGATTCACAAATGCCAACCAATAAAACATTGTTTACAAATAATAACGATTTAAAAACAAAAATTTGCCCGAAAATACACACAAGTGTCAAATAAAGCCTGTTCAGGCTATATTTGTTGTGGTGCTGCTGGTGGTGCTGGTGGTGGTGCTGGTGGTGCTGGTGGTGCTAGTGGTGGTGCTGGTGGTGGTGGCCCTAATGGTGGTGGTGCTGGTGGTGCTAGTGGTGGTGCTGGTGGTGCTGGTGGTGCTAGTGGTGGTGCTGGTGGTGGTGGCCCTAATGGTGGTGGTGCTGGTGGCCCTGATGGTGGTGGTGGTGCTGGTGGTAGTGGCGGTTGTGGTGATGGCGGTGGTGGCGGTGGTGGCTGTGATGATGGTGGTGGTGGTGGCGGTTGTGGTGTTGATGGTGGTGGTGCTGGTGGTGATGGCGGTGATGATGGTGGTGCTGGTGCTACTGGTGGTGGTGCTGGTGGTGGTGGTGGTTCTGGTGGTGGTGGTAGTGGCGGTTGTGGTGATGGTGGTGCTGGTGGTGGTGGCGGTGATGATGGTGGTGGTGCTGGTGCTACTGGTGGTGCTAGTGGTGGTGGTGGTGCGGTTGTGGTGGTGGTGGTGGCCCTGATGGTGGTGGTGCTGGTGGTGATGGTTGTGGTGATGGCGGTGGTGGTGGTGGTGCTGGTGGTGGTGGTGGTGGTGGTGCTGGTGGTGGTGCTGGTGGTGGTGCTGGTGGTGGTAGTTTACAGCTGCGTGCTGGTGCTTGTGACTGAACGCCAGACTGTGGTTTGCTGCCTGATTCGGCACGTGCGCTCTCGCCTGATGATGCTGGGAGTGAATGACCACGCTGAGAGAGTGAATGACCACGCTGAAACAGTGAATGACCACGCTGAGAGAGTGAATGACCACGCTGAAACAGTGAATGACCACGCTGAGAGAGTGAATGACCACGCTGAAACAGTGAATGACCACGCTGAGAGAGTGAATGACCACGCTGAAACAGTGAATGACCACGCTGAGAGAGTGAATGACCACGCTGAGGGAGTGAATGACCACGCCGAGAGAGTGAATGACCACGCTGAGTGAGTGAATTTCCACGCTGAGAGAGTGAATGACCACGCTGAGAGAGTGAATGACCACGTTGAGGGAGTGAATGACCACGCTGAGGGAGTGAATGACCACGCTGAGAGAGTGAATTACCACGCTGAGCGAGCGAATGACCACGTTGAGTGAGCGAATGACCACGCTGAGTGAGTGAATTTCCACGCTGAGTGAGTGAATGACCACGCTGAGAGAGTGAATGACCACGCAGAGTGAGTGAATTTACACGCCGAGAGAGTGAATTCCCACGCTGAGAGAGTGAATGACCACGCTGAGAGAGTGAATGACCACGCTGAGAGAGTGAATGACCACGCAGAGTGCGTGAATTTACACGCCGAGAGAGTGAATTTCCACGCTGAGAGAGTAAATGACCACGCTGAGTGAGTGAATGACCACGCTGAGTGAGTGAATGACCACGCTGAGAGAGTGAATGACCACGCTGAGGGAGTGAATGACCACGCTGAGGGAGTGAATGACCACGCTGAGAGAGTGAATGACCACGCTGAGGTAGTGAATGACCACGCTGAGAGAGTGAATGACCACGCTTAGAGATTGAATGACCACGTTGAGTGAGTGAATGACCACGCTGAGAGAGTGAATTCCCACGCTGAGTGAGTGAATGACCACGCTGAGGGAGTGAATGACCACGCTGAGGGAGTGAATGACCACGCCGAGTGAGTGAATGGCCAAGCTGAGGGAGTGAATGACCACGCTGAGAGAGTGAATTCCCACGCCAAGTGAGTGAATGTCCGCGCTGAGAGAGTGAATGACCACGCTGAGAGAGTGAATTCCCACGCCAAGTGAGTGAATTTCCACGCTGAGAGAGTGAATGACCACGCTGAGGGAGTGAATGACCACGCTGAGGGAGTGAATGACCACGCTGAGAGAGTGAATGACCACGCTGAGGGAGTGAATGACCACGCTGAGGGAGTGAATGACCACGCTGAGAGAGTGAATGACCACGCCGAGTGAGTGAATGTCCACGCTGAGTGAGTGAATAACCACGCTGAGAGAGTGAATGACCACGCTGAGAGAGTGAATATCCACGCCAAGTGAGTGAATAACCACGCTGAGAGAGTGAATGTCCGCGCTGAGAGAGTGAATGTCCGCGCTGAGAGAGTGAATATCCACGCTGAGAGAGTGAATAACCACGCCAAGTGAGTGAATTTCCACGCTGAGAGAGTGAATTTCCACGCCGAGTGAGTGAATGACGTGATGGTCTACGCTCCTTGACGAGTTCCGGGGTGAGGCATTTTTCTGTGGTACGTCATCCAAATGTCCACCGTACATCCATCGAACGTCCATTGAACGTCCACCGAACGTCCACCGAACGTCCACCCCCCCCCCCCCCCCCCTTGTCCACAGACGCTGAGGAGGAAGGGCTTGAACGGCGGCGAGAGTCCCGAGGGAGAGGAGGAGGCGGCGGCGATGGCGGCGATGGCGGCGGCGTCGCCCCGGGGAGCCGACGAGCGCTTCCGCAGGATCAACGAGGAGTTTGACGCCATGATGCGTCGCCAGGGCCTCTGCGTGAGTCGCTCGCACAGAGACCCATAGACTCGCATAGAGACCCGTAGACTCACATAGAGACCCGTAGACTCACATAGAGACCCGTAGACTCGCATAGAGACCCGTAGACTCACATAGAGACCCACAGAGTTTGAGGCCATGATGCGTCGCCAGGGCCTCTGCGTGAGTGGCTCGCACAGAGACCCATAGACTCGCATAGAGACCCGTAGACTCACATAGAGACCCGTAGACTCACATAGAGACCCGTAGACTCGCATAGAGACCCGTAGACTCGCATAGAGACCCGTAGACTCACATAGAGACCCGTAGACTCACATAGAGACCCGTAGACTCACATAGAGACCCGTAGACTCACATAGAGACCCACAGAGTTTGAGGCCATGATGCGTCGCCAGGGCCTCTGCGTGAGTGGCTCGCACAGAGACCCATAGACTCGCATAGAGACCCGTAGACTCACATAGAGACCCGTAGACTCACATAGAGACCCGTAGACTCACATAGAGACCCGTAGACTCACATAGAGACCCATGATGCGTCGCCAGGGCCTCTGCGTGAGTGGCTCGCACAGAGACCCATAGACTCACATAGAGACCCATAGACTCACACAGAGACCCGTAGACTCACACAGAGACCCGTAGACTCACACAGAGACCCGTAGACTCACACAGAGACCCATAGACTCACATAGAGACCCATAGACTCACACAGAGACCCATAGACTCACACAGAGACCCATAGACTCACATAGAGACCCATAGACTCACACAGAGACTCATTGACTCACACAGAGACACATAGACTGACACAGAGACCCGTAGACTAACATAGAGACCCGTAGAGTCACATAGAGACCCGTAGAGTCACACAGAGACCCATAGACTCACATAGAGACCCGTAGACTCACATAGAGACCCGTAGACTCACATAGAGACCCGTAGACTCGCATAGAGACCCATAGACTCACATAGAGACCCATAGACTAACACAGAGACCCATAGACTCACACAGAGACACATAGACTCACATAGAGACCCATAGACTCACATAGAGACCCATAGACTCACACAGAGACCCGTAGACTCACACAGAGACCCGTAGACTCACACAGAGACCCGTAGACTCACACAGAGACCCATAGACTCACATAGAGACCCATAGACTCACACAGAGACCCATAGACTCACACAGAGACCCATAGACTCACACAGAGACCCATAGACTCACATAGAGACCCATAGACTCACACAGAGACTCATAGACTCACACAGAGACACATAGACTCACACAGAGACCCGTAGACTCACATAGAGACCCGTAGAGTCACATAGAGACCCGTAGAGTCACACAGAGACCCATAGACTTACTTAGACACCCATACACTCACATAGAGATGCGTGGACACGCATGGAGACCCATAGACTAACATAGAGACCCATAGACTCACATAGAGGCCCATAGACTTACTTAGACACCCATAGACTCGCATAGAGACCCATAGAGTCACATAGAGATGCGTGGACTCGCATGGAGACCCATTTATTCATAGAGCCCTATAGATACATCGAGACCCATAGACTCACATAGAGACCCATAGAGTCGCATAGAGACCCATAGACTCACATAGAGACCCATAGACTCACATAGAGACCCATAGACTCACATAGAGACCCATAGACTCACATAGAAACCCATAAAACCATACAAAATGACCCATACGTAGAGACCCATAGATTCATAGAGCCCTAAAGATACATAGAGATCTGTGGACTCGCATAGAGACCCATAGACTCACCACCTCGCCCCCCTCACCACCTCGCCCCCCTCACCACCTCGCCCCCCTCACCACCTCACCTCGCCTCCCTCACCACCTCGCCCCCCTCACCACCTCGCCCCCCATCACCACCTCGCCCCCCTCACCACCTCGCCCCCCTCACCACCTCGCCCCCCTCACCACCTCGCCCCCCTCATCACCTCGCCCCCCTCACCACCTCACCTCGCCTCCCTCACCACCTCGCCCCCCTCACCACCTCGCCCCCCTCACCACCTCACCTCGCCTCCCTCACCACCTCGCCCCCCTCACCACCTCGCCCCCGCTCACCACCTCACCTCGCCCCCCTCACCACCTCGCCCCCCTCATCACCTCGCCCCCCTCACCACCTCACCTCGCCTCCCTCACCACCTCGCCCCCCTCACCACCTCGCCCCCCTCACCACCTCACCTCGCCCCCTTCACCACCTCGCCCCCCTCATCACCTCGCCCCCCTCACCACCTCACCTCGCCTCCCTCACCACCTCGCCCCCCTCACCACCTCGCCCCCCTCACCACCTCACCTCGCCCCCCTCACCACCTCGCCCCCCTCACCACCTCGCCCCGCTCACCACCTCACCTCGCCCCCCTCACCACCTCGCCCCCCTCACCACCTCGCCCCGCTCACCACCTCACCTCGCCTCCCTCACCACCTCGCCCCCCTCACCACCTCGCCCCCCTCACCACCTCACCTCGCCTCCCTCACCACCTCGCCCCCCTCACCACCTCGCCCCGCTCACCACCTCACCTCGCCCCCCTCACCACCTCGCCCCCCTCATCACCTCGCCCCCCTCACCACCTCACCTCGCCTCCCTCACCACCTCGCCCCCCTCACCACCTCGCCCCCCTCACCACCTCACCTCGCCCCCCTCACCACCTCGCCCCCCTCACCACCTCGCCCCCCTCACCACCTCGCCCCCCTCACCACCTCGCCCCCCTCACCACCTCGCCCCCCTCACCACCTCGCCCCCCTCACCACCTCACCTCGCCCCCCTCACCACCTCGCCCCCCTCACCACCTCGCCCCCCTCACCACCTCACCTCGCCCCCCTCACCACCTCGCCCCCCTCACCACCTCGCCCCCCTCACCACCTCGCCCCCCTCACCACCTCGCCCCCCTCACCACCTCGCCCCGCTCACCACCTCACCTCGCCCCCCTCACCACCTCGCCCCCCTCACCACCTCGCCCCCCTCACCACCTCACCTCGCCCCCCTCACCACCTCGCCCCCCTCACCACCTCGCCCCCCTCACCACCTCGCCCCCCTCACCACCTCGCCCCCCTCACCACCTCACCTCGCCCCCCTCACCACCTCGCCCCCCTCACCACCTCGCCCCCCTCACCACCTCGCCCCGCTCACCACCTCACCTCGCCCCCCTCACCACCTCGCCCCCCTCACCACCTCGCCCCCCTCACCACCTCGCCCCCCTCACCACCTCGCCCCCCTCACCACCTCACCTCGCCCCCCTCACCACCTCGCCCCCCTCACCACCTCGCCCCCCTCACCACCTCGCCCCCCTCACCACCTCGCCCCCCTCACCACCTCGCCCCCCTCACCACCTCGCCCCCCTCACCACCTCACCTCGCCCCCCTCACCACCTCGCCCCCCTCACCACCTCGCCCCCCTCACCACCTCGCCCCGCTCACCACCTCACCTCGCCCCCCTCACCACCTCGCCCCCCTCACCACCTCGCCCCCCTCACCACCTCACCTCGCCCCCCTCACCACCTCGCCCCCGTCACCACCTCGCCCCCCTCACCACCTCGCCCCCCTCACCACCTCGCCCCCCTCACCACCTCGCCCCCCCTCACCACCTCGCCCCCCTCACCACCTCACCTCGCCCCCCTCACCACCTCGCCCCCCTCACCACCTCGCCCCCCTCACCACCTCACCTCGCCCCCCTCACCACCTCGCCCCCCTCACCACCTCGCCCCCCTCACCACCTCACCTCGCCCCCCTCACCACCTCGCCCCCCTCACCACCTCGCCCCCCTCACCACCTCGCCCCCCTCACCACCTCACCTCGCCCCCCTCACCACCTCGCCCCCCTCACCACCTCGCCCCCCTCACCACCTCACCTCGCCCCCCTCACCACCTCGCCCCCCTCACCACCTCGCCCCGCTCACCTCGCTCCGACCGGTACCAACCAAAACCGCATGCCCAGTTCTCAACAACAACGAAACTCTCCATGCCAATCACTCAGCACGGGGTGGTGGGGGGCAACAAGCAACAGCAACAGCAGCAAGCAGCAGTATCAGCAGCAGCAGCAGCAACCAGAAACAGCAGCAAGCAGCAAGTATCAGCAACAGCAGCAACAGCAGCAGTAGCAGCAACAGCAGCAGCAACAACAGCAGCAGAAACAGCAACAGCAGTATCAGCAACAACAGCAGCAGAAACAGCAGTATCAGCAACAGCAGCAACAGTAGCAGCAGCAACAGCAGCATCATCAGCAGCAGCAGTAGCAGCAGCATCGCCCCCTGCTGCGAGCGAGTGTCAGGACTCCCTCCTCGGCATGGGGGTGTTGCGGCTCCCGCGGGGTGTACAACGAGCCGCTGGTTGCGTATCGATGCGGTTGTTCCAAGGCAGTAGCCGTGCAGTCAACATTGGGGGGGAACAAATCTTACAGGGGGTCCCAACCCAGAACAAGTATAACCCGTAAAAACAAAGTTTTTCACTATAAATCCTTTATATGCGTGGCGGCTAGAGTCCTCTCGTCCTCTGGCTTGAGATGGCTGCCACCTATGGGTCAGATGATTGCATTGCACCATTAAGCAA
The DNA here is from genome assembly GCF_965212315.1 of Lampetra planeri. Taxonomy (NCBI): domain Eukaryota; kingdom Metazoa; phylum Chordata; class Hyperoartia; order Petromyzontiformes; family Petromyzontidae; genus Lampetra; species Lampetra planeri. The sequence continues at coordinate 236,576 of NW_027613904.1, forward strand.
TTGGTAATTAAATATTATATTTTTGTCCTAAAAAGTGTAAAATTTTGGGAAAAAAATTTCACGAACATTAATTGTCACGCACAACGAGTCTGTGTGGAAAATTTCAGCTCGATTGGATCACGGGAAGTGGGTTAAAAAACGACCGAAAGATTTGCACGGTCGTAAGCAAGCAAGCAAGCGAACTTAATATGAAGGATTTAAAAATAACTAAGTTTGAAAACTCATTTCCTGCCTAATATATAAAAAAATGCACTCACACATGGGATGGACTTATGATTTATTTTTGACAATAATGTCTAATAGTGTATTATATTACATTGCTCTGTTTTAACTTTTTTTTACCATTTCCTGGGTCAGTGTATGTGTAATGTAGTAACTCGGCGGGAGACGACTTCACGGGTAGCACACTCTTTATTTCACCAACTTCGGTTCACAGGCGACTAACACCCACTGTAGTATCTCGGGTGACTAACACCCACTTGGTTACTCGGGTGACTAACACCCACTTGGTTACCCGGGTGACTAACACCCACTTAGCTACTCGGGTGACTAACACCCACTTGGTTACTCGGGTGACTAACACCCACTTAGCTACTCGGGTGACTAACACCCACGTGGTTACTCGGGTGACTAACACCCACTTAGCTACTCGGGTGACTAACACCCACTTGGTTACCCGGGTGACTAACACCCACTTAGCTACTCGGGTGACTAACACCCACGTGGTTACTCGGGTGACTAACACCCACTTAGCTACTCGGGTGACTAACACCCACTTGGTTACTCGGGTGACTAACACCCACTTAGCTACTCTGGCGACTAACGCCCACTGAGCTACTCTGGCGACTAACGCCCACTGAGCTACTCTGGCGACTAACACCCACTTAGCTACTCGGGTGACTAACACCCACGTGGTTACTCTGGCGACTAACACCCACTTAGCTACTCGGGTGACTAACACCCACTTGGTTACTCGGGTGACTAACACCCACTTAGCTACTCTGGCGACTAACGCCCACTGAGCTACTCTGGCGACTAACGCCCACTGAGCTACTCGGGTGACAAACACCCACTGAGCTACTCGGGACACACCCTGCCGGGGTGTCCGTCTCGACTGTGGGTCCCCCAGTCCCGACCCACGTGGGCGTCGAACCACGGGTCCCACAGTCTCGCCTCCGAGCCACACAGGGCCCCGGTCCCTACAAGGACAGCGGGACTAGGGGTCTCGGGGCACTATCTCTTCAACTCCGTCTTCGATCTTCAACTGGTTAACCACCCCGAGTGCTCTCGCGCGTCCCCCTTTATACCCCACCTGCGGACGTCGCTGAGAGCACCCATCCTATTTGACCAATCACTGGGCACTCGCTACGATCCTGTTTTCCCACATCTCAGCGTGCCTCACCACCCACGCCGCGCCGCCCCGTCATCCGTCACTCCCGGCGCGCGCGTCCATACCACGCCCACAACGCGTGCCCAACCCCGCACCCCGTCCTGCCCCGTGATCCATCACTGTCACAGTCGGCGCGCGTCAACACCACCACTACATCACCCCCTACCACATAGCTCGCAGCCGACCCGGCTGCTATAAAAATATACAACACCCCCTCCCTCCAGTGTGCCCCGTAACACAACAAGAAGAACAACAACCAACGTAACAACACAACACAACGCGAACACTGCCATCCGCAACCATCAACCAATGCCACTACACAACAACAGAACAATATATACAATCCGGCGAGTGACAATACCAAATGTGTATGCAGAAAAGAATTTTTTTTTTTTTTTCTTCTCTTCCGACTCGTGCAGCGTCCCATTCTTTCCGAGCGTCCCTAGAACGGGACATGACCCCGGCAGAGGGGGAACACCGGGCGAGCTCGGTGTTGAAAAATGTCTTCATGAAAAGTGTTGTGCCCTAGCCCGAGTCCGCCTTGCCGGTCCGTCGTACGGCACCAGACGCGGTTGACCGTCCGGCGGTGCCGGCAGTTCAGGAAGGCACGGGCCAGGCATCGGGGACCCGCGCGTGCCGCGGGGTTCCGGTTCCCGACGGTCAGCAGCCGTCAGGCCCGAGACACCTGGGGGAGGGTCAGGTGGAGACACGTGAGGATCAGCCTGCGACACATCCCTCCCCGAGTCGACGGTCACATCACACGCCCGGTCGTTACGGCACAGAACGGGGTCACACGGTGCCGCATAGGGCTTCAGTCGGGAGGGGTGCACGTACCAACGGCGTTTTCCCCATTTAATCTGTATACTCTGGGGTCGTGCAACCCGCACAATTTCCACCGGTCCCCTCCAAGGTCTCAACAATTTGGGGGACGTAGCCAACGGTGCATGTGGACAATGCAGCCAGGCCTTATCGCCTGGTTTCCAATCGTGCGTATGCACCCTCCGTCCATGCAATCTCTCGTTCGCGATTTGCCGAGACCGCGAATTCAATCTCGCCGCCTCCGGCGCTTCAGCCAATTTGGCGATATTAAATTTGATGTGGTCTGCCAATTTTGATTTTGCACGTGGCTGGGAAATCCCCAGTTGGACGTCCATGGCCGGATCGGCCTCCCGCCCATACATAAGAAAAAATGGGGAAAACCCCGTCGCCGCATGAGGGGCCATTCGATAGGCCGCGAGTACCCCCGGCACCTGTAAGTCCCAATCAACCTGATCGTCGCAGACCTGTTGGCACAGCATAGACGTAATCGTCCTGTTCAGACGCTCAACCATCCCGTCAGTCTGCGGGTGGTACGGGGAAGTCCGCACTTTCTTTGTACCCAACAGGTCGCACACCTCGCGCAACAAAACGCTCGAAAAATTCTTTCCTTGATCCGTCAGCAAGCGTTCGGGGGCGCCCTTGTCCAAAACATAACCCTGGACGAAGGCGTCCGCAACCGCTGCAGCCGACTGGTTGGCGAGTGGCCATGCCATGGGCCATCGGGTGAAGTACTCTACGCCAACCAGCAGGAACCTATTTCCCCTCGGCGTAGCAGGAAAGGACCCCAAGATGTCTAACGCAACCAATTCGTTTGTGCGCGAAACTTGAATGGATTGCAGCGGTGGATTAGCCGCCAATGGTGGCGGTTTTCTCCGGGCGCACCCTACGCATCCCTTAAGAATGTTCGCCACGTCGTTACCCATCCCCGGCCAATAATAGTCTCGCTGGATTAGGGCGAGCGTTTTGTGAAAACCCAGATGCATGAGTCGTTCATGAGCAGCCAGAACGACCCTACCCCGCATAGCAAAAGGCACAACAAGCACGTGACGCCGGGACATGTTGTCCCACTTCATCAAGAGGCCCTGTCTGCACACCCAGGAACCGACCCGCGCATCCCCTACCTCGGGAGCGTCAACTTTACGACGTAGCGTAAGCAGGGAGCTGTCGGACATTTGGAGACGGCCCCACTCAATGAGGGGCAACGATAACAGCGAGTCCCTCCCCGTGGGAGCGTCGACACCCGGGGTGTCAGTGGCGGCGAGCGCAACTCCCGCGGTGTCGGCGACCGGGGGTTTACACCGCGCCGATCCCAGCAAACATGCGCAGTCCGTGCGCGGTGGCAACCGCGACAAGGCGTCCGCATTTGAGTGTCGTAATCCCTTGCGGTAAATCGTCGTGAATTGGTAGTCCTGAAGGACCTCCAACCATCGGGACAATTGGCCCGATGGCTGCGCCACCCGCATAGCGTATTGGGGAGCCGCATGGTCCGTACGAACCGTAAAATGACGGCCGTAAAGATACGGCCTGAATTGCTGTGTAAAAAACACAATCGCTAACAATTCACGGCGAGTCACGCAATAGCGTTGTTCGGCGGGGTAAAGAACTCTACTACCGTAGGCGACCACCCGTTCGACCCCCACGACCACCTGTGAGAGCACTACCCCGATACCCGTGTTGCTGGCATCCGTGTCAAGCAAAAACGGTTGTGTGAAATCGGGGTAACACAAGGGGGGAGCCTGCACCAAGGCGTCACGAAGGGAGCAGAACGCAGCCTCCTCTTCCACCCCCCAGTGAAACCGCACACCCTTAGCCGTCAAAGCGTGCAGGGGCCTGGCTATGGTGGCAAACTGCTTGACAAAACGACGGTAATAGGAGGCGAATCCAATAAAGCTGCGAACCTCCGTGACCGAGGTTGGCGTTGGCCATGAGCTGACGCAGTGCGTCTTAGCAGGGTCTGTCGAGATCCCTGAACGACTCACGATATGGCCCAAATACCTGACCGATTCCCGAAGCAGAAAACATTTAGTCGGCTTAAATTTAAGCTTAGCGGAACGCATCCTGAGGAACACCGCTCTCAGTCGCTGGAGGTGCTCCTCAAAAGTCCGGCTGAAAACGATGATATCGTCGAGATAAATCAAACAGGTGTCCCATTGGAGGCCCGACAAAACCAATTCCATGAGCCTCTGGAACGTGGCGGGAGCGGAATGTAAGCCCATGGGCAAACGGTTGAATTCAAATAGGCCACCAGGTGTCCGGAAAGCGGTTTTAGGTTTAGATTCGTTATCGAGGGGCAATTGCCAAAATCCGGAAAGCAGATCGAGTGTGGAAAATAACTGTGCTCCCGCCAAGGCATCCAGCGACTCATCCATTCTGGGGAGCGGATACGCATCCGCCATCGAGATTTTATTTAAGCGGCGGAAATCGACACAGAACCGCAAAGACCCGTCCTGTTTTTTAACTAGGACAATAGGAGCACCCCACGGACTGGAAGAGGGCGAAATAATGTCGGCCGCCAACATATCATTAACCGCCGACTGCACATGCTCCTTCTCGGCTGGGCTGAGCCGGAAGGGATTCTGTCGAATAGGGGCCGCGTCCCCCGTAGCTATGTGGTGGCGCAACAGGTCTGTGCAGCCGATATCGTACTTATGTCTGCTGAACACATCAGCAAACTCGAGTAGCAAACCCCTCAATGCTCCCAATTGCACCTTGGACAAGTTAGCAGACCCGGCACACAACGAGTCCAACCACTCTGTCCCCTCATCACTTGGAGGATGCGACTCGATACTGAAATCGGCGTGAGCAACGAGCTGTTCCTCAACGGGTAGCGGCGCGGCGTGAGCCAGCACCATTCCCTGCGTAATTATGGCCGGCCGCGACCCCGTATTCAGGACCATTACGAACGGCTCACTGTCCCCTCTCACCATGGTTTGAGATACCGCCAAGTCGAGGCCCCTTTTGGCCCTGTTAGACGGCCCCAACAGTACTCCCTGTGCCCCCGCACCCACCCCGAGTGGTTTCCTCAACCGAAGGGGTACTAACATTTGCGATCCCGGGGGCACCCGTACAGTCTGAGTTGCCAGCGCCTGCACCGTCGCACAAACCGTGCGTATTTTGGTAGGGCTTGTCAAGAACGCAACCCGCCGTCCCGACGGAAGCTCAATGCAGGCCTGATCTATGAGAATTTTGATGGGCATTTTGGACAAAAAGTCCATACCTAGCAAACAAGGAACGGCCAGCGATGATGATACAAAAATAGGGCCCGCCAATTTGATGTCACCAATGCAAATAGTCGCCCGAATCTGGCCGATGATCCCCAGGGATCCCCCATTCGCCGCATAAAATGGCACGTCCACAGGCAAAAGGGGTCGACTTTGGATGGGAAGAATGTTATAAATAAGGTCCGAAATGATAGTGGCCGACGCACCCGTGTCCACAAGCACCCGGACCTCAACCCCGTCAATAAACCCCGTTACCACGGACGACCCGGCTGACGCAGCCACTATCCTGTGGGCCAATTCGGACCATTCGACTGCTTGCGGGCCGTGTACGGACCCCCCCCGCCGAAGTGAACCCCCGGCACCCAGCCGCTGACCCCCCACCACCAAGCGGCGACCCGAACGTGCCGCGTATGTGGACCGGGCGTGTGAGGTGCCGCGACTTGCCGGGTTTAGTTGGGATGACTTGTGGGCCTGGTCGTCGTCCCGACGTGGTCCCGTGGCGCGCTGACGCGGGGCCCGGCACCCGGCTGCGACGTGACCCCGAAGGCCGCAGTTGTAGCAGACGACGAGGGACGTCGTAGGTTTCGGTTGCTCCAGCTTGCGGGATGAACGTGTGGGTGAACGACCTCCCGTTCTCCACTCCCCCGGACGCGATACAGCGAAGGCCTGCTCCCGATCCGCAGCTGGCTGAGGCTCGGCGATCGTGGCGGCCAGTGCCGCGTTCTCCGCCAATTTGCAGAGGACCGTCGGCTTGCGCTTGAGGACCTCGTACGCGTGAATACTCGTGGCGATCGCCAGGGAGCAGATATCCATTTCGTCTGCCACATTGATGGGGACTCCCAACTCGTGGGCCAACGCCAGCAGCTGCTCCGTCACCATGGCGTCCTTCCCCTCCTTGTCCATGCGGGGAAAAGCTGCGTCCGCCAAGGCGAGCAGCGCCGTGCGATAGGCGAGCGTTGTTTCCCCAGCCACCTTCCGCCGATCGTAGAATTGGTGGCGGCAGGTCGAGGGCGGGCCGAACACCCTAGCCATCAGGTGTAGCGCGGCCTGTAGCGTTGAGCGAGACGACCTTGGGGCCGATGTGAAGGCTGCAAGCGCGTCGTCGTCGAGCATCGCTGGCAGAACGCGCAGGGCAGTGGTGTCGGACCACCCCGACATTTCTTGATGTGCGAGGAACCTTCGGTGGAAGGCTCCCCAGTCGCCTCCGTCTGCCTTGAACGCCGACAGCGCGGGCAATCGTTGCTGGAGGACTCGGTCGTCGTCGTCGGAACGATTTTCCCCCGCGCCACTGTGGTTGTACAAAATGTCGGCTCTGTCAGCAGTCGCACCCTGGAGAGCTCCGGCGCGCGCCGATGACGCGGGCCGCGCTGAGTGGAGATCTCCGGCCACGTGGTGTCCCCGCTTCCCGCCAAACAATGGCGGTCCCTCAAAAACGGCGCCAACCTCAAAACTTTTGGCGCGAAGCGCCTTCTGGCGGGAACCCTCCAGCTGCGCCGCCTCCTCCAACCCCGCAGCCGTCCCTCCGCCCGCTGGAACGGAGATCTCCACCAAAACTGCAGCGGCGGCGAGCAGCAACTCCGCCAGGCGGGAGTGCGCGTCCTGTAGGCTGGTGTCGGAGGCGAGCTGAGCGTCGGCCATCGCCGCGAAGTGCTGCATCGGCGGCAACTCCTCGTCCTCTCCTCCCGAGGTTGGTGTCTCCGGTACGCCGTCGTCTTCCCGATCTCGCTCGTGGGTACGGGTAGTCTTCCTAGTATCCATTCTTCTTGAAGACAGGTTTACTTCTGACGCCAGTTGTAATGTAGTAACTCGGCGGGAGACGACTTCACGGGTAGCACACTCTTTATTTCACCAACTTCGGTTCACAGGCGACTAACACCCACTGTAGTATCTCGGGTGACTAACACCCACTTGGTTACTCGGGTGACTAACACCCACTTGGTTAACCGGGTGACTAACACCCACTTAGCTACTCGGGTGACTAACACCCACGTGGTTACTCGGGTGACTAACACCCACTTAGCTACTCGGGTGACTAACACCCACTTGGTTACTCGGGTGACTAACACCCACTTAGCTACTCTGGCGACTAACGCCCACTGAGCTACTCTGGCGACTAACGCCCACTGAGCTACTCGGGTGACAAACACCCACTGAGCTACTCGGGACACACCCTGCCGGGGTGTCCGTCTCGACTGTGGGTCCCCCAGTCCCGACCCACGTGGGCGTCGAACCACGGATCCCACAGTCTCGCCTCCGAGCCACACAGGGCCCCGGTCCCTACAAGGACAGCGGGACTAGGGGTCTCGGGGCACTATCTCTTCAACTCCGTCTTCGATCTTCAACTGGTTAACCACCCCGAGTGCTCTCGCGCGTCCCCCTTTATACCCCACCTGCGGACGTCGCTGAGAGCACCCATCCTATTTGACCAATCACTGGGCACTCGCTACGATCCTGTTTTCCCACATCTCAGCGTGCCTCACCACCCACGCCGCGCCGCCCCGTCATCCGTCACTCCCGGCGCGCGCGTCCATACCACGCCCACAACGCGTGCCCAACCCCGCACCCCGTGCCGCCCCGTGATCCATCACTGTCACAGTCGGTGTTCGTCAACACCACCACTACATATGTAATGGCAGAGATTAGGGATTAATAAAGTACAACCATAACCGCAATCATATAAACAGAAATCGATGCTTTGATTTATATGAAGAACACAAGTCCAGATATAGTGGCCAACGTTTAGCAAACTGTTGTTTTTATTTACATAGCAATTAATTTTAATAGCAATATATTGGGGGAGACATTTTGAGCATATTTGAATTGGAGGGGATGTGTCCCCCCAATATAGATGAGAATGACGGCATTGGATTCATCTTCTTGGTTCTTTCGGTAAAGTCACGTAGAAGGGAAGTAATAAAATAATAAAAATAAAACATAATAAAACAATTCTCACGACGTTTCGGCCACAACGCAAGCAGCCGTACTCAGGTGAAAACCAGGTCTGTCTGTCAAAGTCTCCACGTTCCTGTGACGGGGGCGAGTCTGACGATTGGACACAGGCCGTGTATGAACGCGTTTAAACAAATTCTGCTTGATGATGATGATAATAATAATCGGTCTGGGTAATGATCATTATTGGTCTGGGTAATAAAGGGTGACGTCCCTCTCTCCGTGTCTGTCTCCGTGTGTGATTGTCTATCTGCCTGCCTCTGTGTCTCTCTGTCATTTTGTCTCTCTGTGTCTCTCCGTGTCTCTCTCCGTGTGTGACTGTCCATCTGCCTGCCTCTGTCTCTCTGTCTCTCTGTCAGTGTGTCTCTCTGTGTCTCTCCGTGTCTCTCTCCGTGTGTGACTGTCCATCTGCCTGCCTCTGTCTCTCTGTCTCTCTGTCATTTTGTCTCTCCGTGTGTCTCTGTCTCTCTGCCTCTCTCCGTGATTTTGTCTCTCTGTGTTTATGCATCTCTATCTCTGTCCATTTGTCTCTCTGCGTCCATGTGCCTCTGCGTCTGTCTCTCTGTGATTGTCTCTCTGTGATTGCGTCTCTCTGTGATTGCGTCTCTCTGTGATTGTCTTTCTGCGTCTGTCTCTCTGTGATTGTGTCTCTCTGCGTCTCCTCTGTGTCCGCAGGGCGCGGGACCCCCGGGTCCCTACCCTCTAGGGGGTCCCCACTCCTCGGCATCCCCCTACCCAGGGGGACACCCGGCCACCGCGGGGTGCGGAGACGGAGGAGGAGGTGGAGGAGGTGGAGGAGGTGGAGGAGGTGGAGGTGGAGGAGGAGGAGGAGGAGGTGGAGGAGGTGGAGGAGGAGGTGGAGGAGGAGGAGGAGGTGGAGGAGGTGGAGGAGGAGGAGGCTCTCCCATTCACGGGGGGCAGCTGGCCCCTCACCGGCACCACTCCTCATCGCCCCAGCTGCTGCCCCCGCCAAGGCCAGCCAGTGCAGGTGAGGAGGCGAGTGCAGGTGATAGGTGAGCGCAATGTGAGGAGGCGAGCGCAAGGTGAGGTGAGCGCAGGTGATAAGTGAGCGCAGGTGATAGGTGAGCACAGGTGATAGGTGAGCGCAATGTGAGGAGGCGAGCGCAAGGTGAGGTGAGCGCAGGTGAGCGCAGGTGATAGGTGAGCGCAGGTGAGGAGACGAGCGCAAGGTGAGGTGAGCGCAGGTGATAGGTGAGCGCAGGTGAGGAGGCGAGCGCAAGGTGAGGTGAGCGCAGGTGAGCGCAGGTGATAGGTGAGCGCAGGTGAGGAGGCGAGCGCAAGGTGAGGTGAGCGCAGGTGAGCGCAGGTGATAGGTGAGCGCAGGTGAGGAGACGAGCGCAAGGTGAGGTGAGCGCAGGTGATAGGTGAGCGCAGGTGAGGAGGCGAGCGCAAGGTGAGGTGAGCGCAGGTGAGCGCAGGTGATAGGTGAGCGCAGGTGAGGAGGCGAGCGCAAGGTGAGGTGAGCGCAGGTGATAGGTGAGCGCAGGTGAGGAGGCGAGCGCAAGGTGAGGTGAGCGCAGGTGAGCGCAGGTGATAGGTGAGCGCAGGTGAGGAGGCGAGCGCAAGGTGAGGTGAGCGCAGGTGAGCGCAGGTGATAGGTGAGCGCAGGTGAGGAGACGAGCGCAAGGTGAGGTGAGCGCAGGTGATAGGTGAGCGCAGGTGAGGAGGCGAGCGCAAGGTGAGGTGAGCGCAGGTGAGCGCAGGTGATAGGTGAGCGCAGGTGAGGAGGCGAGCGCAAGGTGAGGTGAGCGCAGGTGATAGGTGAGCGCAGGTGAGGAGGCGAGCGCAAGGTGAGGTGAGCGCAGGTGAGCGCAGGTGATAGGTGAGCGCAGGTGAGGAGGCGAGCGCAAGGTGAGGTGAGCGCAGGTGAGCGCAGGTGATAGGTGAGCGCAGGTGAGGAGGCGGATCACCACGCCTGGTGCCACACAGGGGCAGCTGAGTGCAGGTGGGGGGGGGGGTCCCCTAGGCTTACAAAATAATCCTACAGCTGCGTAGGGGAACGACTGAGACGTGAAGTCTCCATGCTGCTCTAGAGGGTAGCAGCAGCAGCAGTGGTGGTGATGATGTTGTGGTGCATCAGTGATGATGATGATGATGTTGTGGTGCAGCAGTGATGATGATGATGATGTTGTGGTGCAGCAGTGATGATGATGATGGTGATGATGTTGATGTTGTGGTGCAGCAGTGATGATGATGATGTTGTGGTGCAGCAGTGATGATGATGATGATGTTGTGGTGCAGCAGTGATGATGATGATGTTGTGGTGCATCAGTGATGATGATGATGATGATGATGTTGTGGTGCAGCAGTGATGATGATGATGTTGTGGTGCAGCAGTGATGATGATGATGTTGTGGTGCAGCAGTGATGATGATGATGATGATGTTGTGGTGCAGCAGTGATGATGATGATGTTGTGGTGCAGCAGTGATGATGATGATGTTGTGGTGCAGCAGTGATGATGATGATGATGATGTTGTGGTGCAGCAGTGATGATGATGATGTTGTTGTGGTGCAGCAGTGATGATGATGATGATGTTGTTGTGGTGCAGCAGTGATGATGATGATGATGATGTGGTTCAGCAGTGATGATGATGATGTTGTTGTGGTGCAGCAGTGATGATGATGATGTTGTGGTGCAGCAGTGATGATGATGATGTTGAGGTCCAGCAGTGATGATGATGATGTTGTGGTGCAGCAGTGATGATGATGTTGTGGTGCAGCAGTGATGATGATGTTGTGGTGCAGCAATGATGATGATGATGATGATGTTGTTGTGCAGCAGTGATGATGATGATGATGTGGTGCAGCAGTGATGGTGATGATGATGATGTTGAGGTCCAGCAGTGATGGTGATGATGTTGTTGTGCAGCAGTGATGATGATGTTGAGGTCCAGCAGTGATGGTGATGATGATGTTGTGGTGTAGCAGTGATGATGATGATGATGTGGTGCAGCAGTGATGATGATGATGATGTGGTGCAGCAGTGATGATGATGATGATGATGTTGAGGTCCAGCAGTGATGATGATGATGATGTTGTGGTGTAGCAGTGATGATGATGATGATGATGTGGTGCAGCAGTGATGATGATGATGATGTGGTGCAGCAGTGATGATGATGATGATGTTGTGGTTCAGCAGTGATGATGATGATGTTGTGGTGCAGCAGTGATGATGATGATGATGTGGTGCAGCAGTGATGATGATGATGTTGTGGTTCAGCAGTGATGATGATGATGTTGTGGTGCAGCAGTGATGATGATGATGATGTGGTGCAGCAGGGATGATGATGATGTTGTGGTTCAGCAGTGATGATGATGATGTTGTGGTGCAGCAGTGATGATGATGATGTTGTGGTGCAGCAGTGATGATGATGATGATGTGGTGCAGCAGTGATGATGATGATGTTGTGGTGCAGCAGTGATGATGATGATGTTGTGGTGCAGCAGTGATGATGATGATGTTGTGGTGCAGCAGTGATGATGATGATGATGATGATGATGATGTGGTGCAGCAGTGATGATGATGATGTTGATGTTGTGGTCCAGCAGTGATAATGATGATGATGTTGTGGTGCAGCAGTGATGATGATGATGGTGATGATGTTGTGGTGCAGCAGTGATGATGATGATGATGATGTTGTGGTGCAGCAGTGATGATGATGATGTTGTGGTGCAGCAGTGATGATGATGATGTTGTTGTGGTGCAGCAGTGATGATGATGATGTTGTGGTGCAGCAGTGATGATGATGGTGATGATGATGATGATGATGTTGTGGTGCAGCAGTGATGATGATGATGTTGTGGTGCAGCAGTGATGATGATGATGTTGTGGTGCAGCAGTGATGATGATGATGTTGTGGTGCAGCAGTGATGATGATGATGATGTGGTGCAGCAGTGATGATGATGATGTTGTGGTCCAGCAGTGATGATGATGATGATGTTGTTGTTGTGGTGCAGCAGTGATGATGATGATGTTGTGGTGCAGCAGTGATGATGATGATGTTGTGGTGCAGCAGTGATGATGATGTTGTTGTTGTGGTGCAGCAGTGATGATGATGATGAGGTTGTGGTCCAGCAGTGATGATGATGATGATGTGGTTCAGCAGTGATGATGATGATGTTGTGGTGCAGCAGTGATGATGATGATGATGTTGTGGTGCAGCAGTGATGATGATGATGATGATGTGGTGCAGCAGTGATGATGATGATGTTGTGGTGCAGCAGTGATGATGATGATGATGTTGTGGTGCAGCAGTGATGATGATGATGATGTGGTTCAGCAGTGATGATGATGATGTTGTTGTGGTCCATCAGTGATGATGATGATGATGATGTTGTGGTGCAGCAGTGATGATGATGATGATGTTGTGGTGCAGCAGTGATGATGATGATGATGTGGTGCAGCAGTGATGATGATGATGTTGTTGTGCAGCAGTGATGGTGATGATGAAGTTGTGGTGCAGCAGTGATGATGATAATGTTGTGGTGCAGCAGTGATGATGATGATGTGGTTCAGCAGTGATGATGATGATGTTGTTGTGGTCCATCAGTGATGATGATGATGATGTTGTGGTGCAGCAGTGATGATGATGATGTTGTGGTGCAGCAGTGATGATGATGATGATGATGATGTTGTGGTGCAGCAGTGATGATGATGATGTGGTGCAGCAGTGATGATGATGATGTTGTTGTGCAGCAGTGGTGATGATGATGTTGTGGTGCAGCAGTGATGATGATGATGATGTTGTGGTGCAGCAGTGATGATGATGATGATGTGGTGCAGCAGTGATGATGATGATGTTGTGGTGCAGCAGTGATGATGATGATGTTGTGGTGCAGCAGTGATGATGATGATGGTGATGATGTTGATGATGATGATGTTGTTGTTGTGGTGCAGCAGTGATGATGATGATGTTGTGGTGCAGCAGTGATGATGATGATGATGTGGTGCAGCAGTGATGATGATGATGATGTGGTGCAGCAGTGATGATGATGATGATGATGTTGTGGTTCAGCAGTGATGATGATGTTGTGGTTCAGCAGCAGTGATGATGATGATGTTGAGGTGCAGCAGTGATGATGATGATGTTGTGGTTCAGCAGTGATGATGATGTGGTGCAGCAGTGATGATGATGATGATGTTGTGGTCCAGCAGTGATGATGATGTTGTGGTTCAGCAGTGATGATGATGATGTGGTGCAGCAGTGATGATGATGATGTTGTGGTTCAGCAGTGATGATGTTGTGGTGCAGCAGTGATGATGATGATGTTGTGGTCCAGCAGTGATGATGATGATGTGGTGCAGCAGTGATGATGATGATGTTGTGGTGCAGCAGTGATGATGATGATGTTGTGGTGCAGCAGTGATGATGATGATGATGGTGATGATGTTGATGATGATGATGTTGTTGTTGTGGTGCAGCAGTGATGATGATGATGTTGTGGTGCAGCAGTGATGATGATGATGATGTTGTGGTGCAGCAGTGATGATGATGATGGTGATGATGAGGTCCAGCAGTGATGATGATGTTGAGGTCCAGCAGTGATGATGATGATGGTGATGATGATGATGTTGTGGTGCAGCAGTGATGATGATGATGGTGATGATGATGATGATGTTGAGGTCCAGCAGTGATGATGATGATGATGTTGAGGTGCAGCAGTGATGATGATGATGATGGTGATGATGATGATGTTGTGGTGCAGCAGTGATGATGATGGTGATGATGATGATGTTGTGGTGCAGCAGTGATGATGATGATGTTGATGATGATGATGTTGTGGCCCAGCAGTGATGATGATGGTGATGTCCAGTAGCTCAGTGCCCATGTGGAGAGTCAGCTGCTGGTCACGACGAGAGGGCTTCAGCAAAGACAGAGAGGGAGAGAGTTCCTGTCGCTTCGCTGTTCCTCCTCCTCCTACGTTGAAGGAGTGCAGATTCAGTTGCATCTATTAGGTGTAGCCCTGTGAGCCATTCGGCTCTTGAATCGGGTGCAACCGCAACAAACAAAAAACAAAAACATGAACAAGAAAACATCTTAAAGTGACTATGCGCAAACAGAAAAATCCAGTAAAAAACTGCAAAGTCCTCCAGAATAAAAGCACCGTACACCAACGCTCTGTGCAAAAATCCCAGTGGGATGCAAGTCAAACAACAACAACCACCACAAGACAACTTAGACCACAGTGGTCTCTATGGGTTTACTAAAGGGTCTCTATGGGTCTCTATGGGTTTACTAGAGGGTCTATATGAGTTTTTATGGGTTTATTATCCGGTCTCTATGGGTTTACTAAAGGGTCTCTATGGGTTTACTAAAGGGTCTCTATGGGTCTCTATGGGTTTACTAAAGGGTCTCTATGGGTCTCTATGGGTTTACTAAAGGGTCTTTATGGGTTTACTAAAGTGTTTCTATGGGTCTCTATACGTTTATTATCCGGTCTCTATGGGTCTCTATGGGTTTACTAAAGGGTCGCTATGGGTCTCTATGGGTTTACTATAGGGTCTCTATGGGTCTCTATGGGTCTCTATGGGTCTCTATGGGTTTACTAAAGGGTCTCTATGGGTTTCTATGGGTTTACTAAAGGGTCTCTATGGGTCTCTATGGGTTTGCTAAAGGGTCTCTATGGGTCTCTATGGGTTTACTAAAGGGTCTCTATGGGTTTCTATGGGTTTACTAAAGGGTCTCTATGGGTCTCTATGGGTTTACTAAAGGGTCTCTATGGGTTTCTATGGGTTTACTAAAGGGTCTCTATGGGTCTCTATGGGTTTGCTAAAGGGTCTCTATGGGTCTCTATGGGTTTGCTAAAGGGTCTCTATGGGTTTCTATGGGTTTACTAAAGGGTCTCTATGGGTCTCTATGGGTTTACTAAAGGGTCTCTATGGGTCTCTATGGGTTTGCTAAAGGGTCTCTATGGGTTTCTATGGGTTTACTAAAGGGTCTCTATGGGTCTCTATGGGTTTGCTAAAGGGTCTCTATGGGTCTCTATAGGTTTACTAAAGGGTCTCTATGGGTCTCTATGGGTTTACTAAAGGGTCTTTATGGGTTTACTAAAGGGTCTCTATGGGTCTCTATGGGTTTACTAAAGGGTCTTTATGGGTCTCTATGGGTTTACTAAAGGGTCGCTATGGGTCTCTATGGGTTTACTATAGGGTCTCTATGGGTCTCTATGGGTCTCTATGGGTCTCTATGGGTTTACTAAAGGGTCTCTATGGGTTTCTATGGGTTTACTAAAGGGTCTCTATGGGTCTCTATGGGTTTGCTAAAGGGTCTCTATGGGTCTCTATGGGTTTACTAAAGGGTCTCTATGGGTTTCTATGGGTTTACTAAAGGGTCTCTATGGGTCTCTATGGGTTTGCTAAAGGGTCTCTATGGGTCTCTATGGGTTTGCTAAAGGGTCTCTATGGGTTTCTATGGGTTTACTAAAGGGTCTCTATGGGTCTCTATGGGTTTACTAAAGGGTCTCTATGGGTCTCTATGGGTTTGCTAAAGGGTCTCTATGGGTTTCTATGGGTTTACTAAAGGGTCTCTATGGGTCTCTATGGGTTTGCTAAAGGGTCTCTATGGGTCTCTATAGGTTTACTAAAGGGTCTCTATGGGTCTCTATGGGTTTACTAAAGGGTCTCTATGAGTCTCTATGGGTCTCGATGGGTTTGCTAAAGGGTCTCTATGGGTCTCTATGGGTTTGCTAAAGGGTCTCTATGGGGTTATATGGGTTTACTAAAGGGTCTCTATGGGTCTCTATGGATCTCTATGGGTTTACTAAAGGGTCTCTATGGGTCTCTATGGGTTTACTAAAGGGTCTCTATGGGTCTCTATGGATTTACTAAAGGGTCTCTATGGGTCTCTATGGGTTTACTAAAGGGTCTCTATGGGGTTATATGGGTTTACTAAAGGGTCTCTATGGGTCTCTATGGGTTTACTAAAGGGTCTTTATGGGTCTCTATGGGTTTACTAAAGGGTCGCTATGGGTCTCTATGGGTTTACTAAAGGGTCTCTATGGGTCTCTATGGGTTTACTAAAGGGTCTCTATGGGTTAACTAAAGGGTCTCTATGGGGTTATATGGGTTTACTAAAGGGTCTCTATGGGTCTCTATGGGTTTACTAAAGGGTCTCTATGGGTTTACTAAAGGGTCTCTATGGGGTTATATGGGTTTACTAAAGGGTCTCTATGGGTCTCTATGGGTTTACTAAAGGGTCTCTATGGGTCTCTATGGGTCTCTATGGGTTTACTAAAGGGTCTCTATGGGTCTCTAGGGGTTTACTAAAGGGTCTCTATGGGTCTCTATGGGTCTCTATTGGTCTCTATGGGTTTACTAAAGGGTCTCTATGGGGTTATATGGGTTTACTAAAGGGTCTCTATGGGTCTCTATGGGTTTACTAAAGGGTCTTTATGGGTCTCTATGGGTCTCTATGGGTTTACTATAGGGTCTCTATGGGTCTTTATGGGTCTCTATGGGTCTCTATGGGTTTACTAAAGGGTCTCTATGGGTCTCTATGGGTTTACAAAAGTGTTGAGTCTATGGGCAGTGTTGAGTCTATGGGCAGTGTTGAGTCTATGGGCAGTGTTGAGTCTATGGGTAGTGTTGAGTCTATGGGTAGTGTTGAGTCTATGGGTAGTGTTGAGTCTATGGGCAGTGTTGAGTCTATGGGTAGTGTTAGTCTGTGAGCAGTGTTGAGTCTATGGGTAGTGTTGAGTCTATGGGCAGTGTTGAGTCTATGGGTAGTGTTAGTCTGTGAGCAGTGTTGAGTCTATGGGTAGTGTTGAGTCTATGGGCAGTGTTGAGTCTATGGGCAGTGTTGAGTCTATGGGCAGTGTTGAGTATATGGGTAGTGTTAGTCTGTGAGCAGTGTTGAGTCTATGGGTAGTGTTGAGTCTATGGGCAGTGTTGAGTCTATGGGCTGTGTTGAGTCTATGGGCAGTGTTGAGTCTATGGGCAGTTTTGAGTCTATGGGCAGTGTTAGTCTGTGAGCAGTGTTGAGTCTATGGGTAGTGTTAGTCTATAGGCAGTGTTGAGTCTATGGGCAGTGTTGAGTCTATGGGCAGTGTTGAGTCTATGGGTAGTGTTGAGTCTATGGGCAGTGTTGAGTCTATGGGCAGTGCTGAGTCTATGGGTAGTGTTGAGTCTATGGGTAGTGTTGAGTCTATGGGTAGTGTTGAGTCTATGGGTAGTGTTGAGTCTATGGGTAGTGTTGAGTCTATGGGTAGTGTTGAGTCTATGGGCAGTGTTGAGTCTATGGGCAGTGTTGAGTCTATGGGCAGTGTTGAGTCTATGGGTAGTGTTGAGTCTATGGGCAGTGTTGAGTCTATGGGCAGTGTTGAGTCTATGGGCAGTGTTGAGTCTATGGGTAGTGTTGAGTCTATGGGCAGTGTTGAGTCTATGGGCAGTGTTGAGTCTATGGGCAGTGTTGAGTCTATGGGTAGTGTTGAGTCTATGGGCAGTGTTGAGTCTATGGGCAGTGTTGAGTCTATGAGCAGTGTTAGTCTGTGAGCAGTGTTGAGTCTATGGGTAGTGTTAGTCTATAGGCAGTGTTGAGTCTATGGGCAGTGTTGAGTCTATGGGCAGTGTTGAGTCTATGGGTAGTGTTGAGTCTATGGGCAGTGTTGAGTCTATGGGCAGTGCTGAGTCTATGGGTAGTGTTGAGTCTATGGGTAGTGTTGAGTCTATGGGTAGTGTTGAGTCTATGGGTAGTGTTGAGTCTATGGGTAGTGTTGAGTCTATGGGTAGTGTTGAGTCTATGGGCAGTGTTGAGTCTATGGGCAGTGTTGAGTCTATGGGCAGTGTTGAGTCTATGGGTAGTGTTGAGTCTATGGGCAGTGTTGAGTCTATGGGCAGTGTTGAGTCTATGGGCAGTGTTGAGTCTATGGGTAGTGTTGAGTCTATGGGCAGTGTTGAGTCTATGGGCAGTGTTGAGTCTATGGGCAGTGTTGAGTCTATGGGTAGTGTTGAGTCTATGGGCAGTGTTGAGTCTATGGGTAGTGTTGAGTCTATGGGCAGTGTTGAGTCTATGGGCAGTGTTGAGTCTATGGGCAGTGTTGAGTCTATGGGTAGTGTTGAGTCTATGGGCAGTGTTGAGTCTATGGGCAGTGTTGAGTCTATGGGCAGTGTTGAGTCTATGGGTAGTGTTGAGTCTATGGGCAGTGTTGAGTCTATGGGCAGTGTTGAGTCTATGGGCAGTGTTGAGTCTATGGGTAGTGTTGAGTCTATGGGCAGTGTTGAGTCTATGGGCAGTGTTGAGTCTATGGGCAGTGTTGAGTCTATGGGTAGTGTTGAGTCTATGGGCAGTGTTGAGTCTATGGGCAGTGTTGAGTCTATGGGCAGTGTTGAGTCTATGGGTAGTGTTGAGTCTATGGGCAGTGTTGAGTCTATGGGTAGTGTTGAGTCTATGGGCAGTGTTGAGTCTATGGGCAGTGTTGAGTCTATGGGCAGTGTTGAGTCTATGGGTAGTGTTGAGTCTATGGGTAGTGTTGAGTCTATGGGCAGTGTTGAGTCTGTGGGCAGTGTTGAGTCTATGGGCAGTGTTGAGTCTATGGGTAGTGTTGAGTCTATGGGCAGTGTTGAGTCTATGGGCAGTGTTGAGTCTGTGGGCAGTGTTGAGTCTATGGGTAGTGTTGAGTCTATGGGCAGTGTTGAGTCTATGGACAGTGTTGAGTCTATGGGCAGTGTTGAGTCTATGGGTAGTGTTGAGTCTATGGGCAGTGTTGAGTCTATGGGCAGTGTTGAGTCTATGGGTAGTGTTAGTCTATAGGCAGTGTTGAGTCTATGGGCAGTGTTGAGTCTATGGGCAGTGTTGAGTCTATGGGTAGTGTTGAGTCTATGGGCAGTGTTGAGTCTATGGGCAGTGCTGAGTCTATAGGTAGTGTTGAGTCTATGGGTAGTGTTGAGTCTATGGGTAGTGTTGAGTCTATGGGTAGTGTTGAGTCTATGGGTAGTGTTGAGTCTATGGGTAGTGTTGAGTCTATGGGCAGTGTTGAGTCTATGGGCAGTGTTGAGTCTATGGGCAGTGTTGAGTCTATGGGTAGTGTTGAGTCTATGGGCAGTGTTGAGTCTATGGGCAGTGTTGAGTCTATGGGCAGTGTTGAGTCTATGGGTAGTGTTGAGTCTATGGGCAGTGTTGAGTCTATGGGCAGTGTTGAGTCTATGGGCAGTGTTGAGTCTATGGGTAGTGTTGAGTCTATGGGCAGTGTTGAGTCTATGGGCAGTGTTGAGTCTATGGGCAGTGTTAGTCTGTGAGCAGTGTTGAGTCTATGGGTAGTGTTAGTCTATAGGCAGTGTTGAGTCTATGGGCAGTGTTGAGTCTATGGGCAGTGTTGAGTCTATGGGTAGTGTTGAGTCTATGGGCAGTGTTGAGTCTATGGGCAGTGCTGAGTCTATGGGTAGTGTTGAGTCTATGGGTAGTGTTGAGTCTATGGGTAGTGTTGAGTCTATGGGTAGTGTTGAGTCTATGGGTAGTGTTGAGTCTATGGGTAGTGTTGAGTCTATGGGCAGTGTTGAGTCTATGGGCAGTGTTGAGTCTATGGGCAGTGTTTAGTCTATGGGTAGTGTTGAGTCTATGGGCAGTGTTGAGTCTATGGGCAGTGTTGAGTCTATGGGCAGTGTTGAGTCTATGGGTAGTGTTGAGTCTATGGGCAGTGTTGAGTCTATGGGCAGTGTTGAGTCTATGGGCAGTGTTGAGTCTATGGGTAGTGTTGAGTCTATGGGCAGTGTTGAGTCTATGGGTAGTGTTGAGTCTATGGGCAGTGTTGAGTCTATGGGCAGTGTTGAGTCTATGGGCAGTGTTGAGTCTATGGGCAGTGTTGAGTCTATGGGTAGTGTTAGTCTATAGGCAGTGTTGAGTCTATGGGCAGTGTTGAGTCTATGGGCAGTGTTGAGTCTATGGGTAGTGTTGAGTCTATGGCAGTGTTGAGTCTATGGGCAGTGCTGAGTCTATGGGCAGTGTTGAGTCTATGGGCAGTGTTGAGTCTATGGACAGTGTTGAGTCTATGGGCAGTGTTGAGTCTATGGGTAGTGTTGAGTCTATGGGCAGTGTTGAGTCTATGGGCAGTGTTGAGTCTATGGGTAGTGTTAGTCTATAGGCAGTGTTGAGTCTATGGGCAGTGTTGAGTCTATGGGCAGTGTTGAGTCTATGGGTAGTGTTGAGTCTATGGGCAGTGTTGAGTCTATGGGCAGTGCTGAGTCTATAGGTAGTGTTGAGTCTATGGGTAGTGTTGAGTCTATGGGTAGTGTTGAGTCTATGGGTAGTGTTGAGTCTATGGGTAGTGTTGAGTCTATGGGTAGTGTTGAGTCTATGGGCAGTGTTGAGTCTATGGGCAGTGTTGAGTCTATGGGCAGTGTTGAGTCTATGGGTAGTGTTGAGTCTATGGGCAGTGTTGAGTCTATGGGCAGTGTTGAGTCTATGGGCAGTGTTGAGTCTATGGGTAGTGTTGAGTCTATGGGCAGTGTTGAGTCTATGGGCAGTGTTGAGTCTATGGGCAGTGTTGAGTCTATGGGTAGTGTTGAGTCTATGGGCAGTGTTGAGTCTATGGGCAGTGTTGAGTCTATGGGCAGTGTTAGTCTGTGAGCAGTGTTGAGTCTATGGGTAGTGTTAGTCTATAGGCAGTGTTGAGTCTATGGGCAGTGTTGAGTCTATGGGCAGTGTTGAGTCTATGGGTAGTGTTGAGTCTATGGGCAGTGTTGAGTCTATGGGCAGTGCTGAGTCTATGGGTAGTGTTGAGTCTATGGGTAGTGTTGAGTCTATGGGTAGTGTTGAGTCTATGGGTAGTGTTGAGTCTATGGGTAGTGTTGAGTCTATGGGTAGTGTTGAGTCTATGGGCAGTGTTGAGTCTATGGGCAGTGTTGAGTCTATGGGCAGTGTTGAGTCTATGGGTAGTGTTGAGTCTATGGGCAGTGTTGAGTCTATGGGCAGTGTTGAGTCTATGGGCAGTGTTGAGTCTATGGGTAGTGTTGAGTCTATGGGCAGTGTTGAGTCTATGGGCAGTGTTGAGTCTATGGGCAGTGTTGAGTCTATGGGTAGTGTTGAGTCTATGGGCAGTGTTGAGTCTATGGGTAGTGTTGAGTCTATGGGCAGTGTTGAGTCTATGGGCAGTGTTGAGTCTATGGGCAGTGTTGAGTCTATGGGTAGTGTTGAGTCTATGGGCAGTGTTGAGTCTATGGGCAGTGTTGAGTCTATGGGCAGTGTTGAGTCTATGGGTAGTGTTGAGTCTATGGGCAGTGTTGAGTCTATGGGCAGTGTTGAGTCTATGGGCAGTGTTGAGTCTATGGGTAGTGTTGAGTCTATGGGCAGTGTTGAGTCTATGGGCAGTGTTGAGTCTATGGGCAGTGTTGAGTCTATGGGTAGTGTTGAGTCTATGGGCAGTGTTGAGTCTATGGGCAGTGTTGAGTCTATGGGCAGTGTTGAGTCTATGGGTAGTGTTGAGTCTATGGGCAGTGTTGAGTCTATGGGTAGTGTTGAGTCTATGGGCAGTGTTGAGTCTATGGGCAGTGTTGAGTCTATGGGCAGTGTTGAGTCTATGGGTAGTGTTGAGTCTATGGGTAGTGTTGAGTCTATGGGCAGTGTTGAGTCTGTGGGCAGTGTTGAGTCTATGGGCAGTGTTGAGTCTATGGGTAGTGTTGAGTCTATGGGCAGTGTTGAGTCTATGGGCAGTGTTGAGTCTGTGGGCAGTGTTGAGTCTATGGGTAGTGTTGAGTCTATGGGCAGTGTTGAGTCTATGGACAGTGTTGAGTCTATGGGCAGTGTTGAGTCTATGGGTAGTGTTGAGTCTATGGGCAGTGTTGAGTCTATGGGCAGTGTTGAGTCTATGGGCAGTGTTAGTCTATGGGCAGTGTTAGTCTGTGAGCTGTACGTATGTTGAACTTCTTTCGCACCGTACGTGGCGCCCACCGTGCTAATCGGAGGCGCG
This sequence comes from Lampetra planeri, assembly GCF_965212315.1. Taxonomy (NCBI): domain Eukaryota; kingdom Metazoa; phylum Chordata; class Hyperoartia; order Petromyzontiformes; family Petromyzontidae; genus Lampetra; species Lampetra planeri. Next base: position 258,878 of record NW_027613904.1, read on the forward strand.
TGGGGAAGGACAACCAACGTGCACAGTGAACGAGGGCCATTACCCGAAACGTCGCCCATTATGTACTTATCCTATTAAGGCCACGCACGCGCGTGCGGTGCTGTTGTGGATGCTGTTGCTGCTGCTGCTGTTGTTGTTGTTATTCACGGGGAACGCGTTAAGTTGTTGTTGTTGGACTGTGTCCGTGCACCGCTACCACTGGGATTTTAGCACACAGCGTTGTAATACGGTGGGTTTTTCGATTTAAAGCTTTTGTGACTGCAGGGATTCATCTTCTTGGTTCTTTCGGTAAAGTCACGTAGAATGGAAATAATAAAATAATAAAAATAAAACATTATAAAATAATTCTCACGACGTTTCGGCCACAACGCAAGCAGCCGTCCTCAGGTGGAGAACAGGTGTTTCATTTAGACGCTGTCTTCTCGACAGACCTGTTCTCCACCTGAAGACGGCTGTTTGCGTTGTGGCCGGAACGTCGTGAGAATTATTTTATTATGTTTTATTTTTATTTTTTCATTATTTCCATTCTACGTGACTTTGCCGAAAGAACCAAGAAGACGGTGGTTTTTTGTCTTTCTGGAAGATTTGCTGGTTTATCCCCAGGATGTTTCTGTCGCTTTAAGATGTCCTCTGTTTATATTTTGTCTGTTGCGGTTGCCCCCGACTCAAGAAAAGCCGCATGGCTCACAGGGCTCAAGGGGCCATACCTATATTAGTAGGTTTTTACCCTTTTAAACTGGTACAAAACTGACACCTTTATACAAGGCATCATGTTTGCAATAACCACAACACAAGTAGTCAAAAAAGCAAACAAAAAGAAGCAACTCTGATAATGATAATAATATGCGCTGTCCTTGAAGTTGATTGGTCCACACCCGAGACGGCTTTCTTTAGAGCCTAGTCCCCATTGGTGTTGGACCAGATGACACCAGAAGGCGTACAACTCAAACACAGTGCAATATCAGAGTATTGAGAGCTCGGGGTAAGTATTTACACTATGAGATCTGTTTTACCAGTCCTTTTTTGACTACTGCTTTTTGACTACTTGTGTTGTGGTCATTGCAAACATGATGCCTTGAATAAAGGTGTCAGTTTTGTACCAGTTTAAAAGGGTAAAACGCTACTATTATATTTTGCCACTGGTAAAAGAGATCTCATATGGGTTATACCTAATCAATAAAACTTTTTAAAAAAAAACTTGAAAAACTTGAACCGGCAGCCATCGCACGAACGATCTCACCGTGACATCGTTTGGGCACCCCTCGTGCTGACACGCGGTACTACGTCTCCATCAGCGTCACCGCACTTTGCGTGTTGTGATGCGTGCGGCCTATGACCACAAGGAGGCGGTGGTGCAGTAGGGTCAGGCCGCTACGAACCCGGCCTCCCGACTTCTGTTCCCGCTCACGGCCACCAACACCGGTTGACGATTATCTGGAACCGGTCCCGGGCCTCCCCCTAGGTCGACTCAGCCTCAAATGAGTACCTGGTGCGGTGTGAACATCGCCACTGGGGGAGACAAAGGCGGTCGGGCGTGGTGCTGGCCACCCACCCCTTCGTGTGCCGTTCCGGCCTTCATAGGTGCTCGCTAACAGCACTTGCCCCGACATTCTGTTCAGGCTACACGGGGGATCTTTGTCTTTGTCTGTCACCACGAGAGGGCATTGTCGCATTAATAATAGGAACACGGTTCTCATGAAATTTCCTTTTAGTTATTGCCGTCATCTTCACCGTGACCAGTGTGGTGAAGTATGGACAAACACCCCCCCCCCCCGCCACCACAGCCCGCAGTTGCGTATGGAGGCTGTCGTCATCCAGCAGTGGAGTGAGGGAGGTGGCCCTGTGCGTCTCTAAGACTGGTCAACAACAAAAAACAAATTCTGGCCTGGACTTTTGCAGCTGTTTTAGACTAATTTCAGGGTGCTGATTCCAAATCTGCGGGCTCGGGTTCAGGCGGCGAGCGGCTGGTGGGGTTTAACGAGGGCACAGGGCTCAGATTCATCATTTTAATAATAATTAATTATTATTAATGAATTATTATTATTATTATAAATTATTGTAATTGGACTGGTCAACAAAAAAAAAACATTTTTTTCTGGCCTGGACTTTTGCAGCTGTTTTAGACTAATTTCAGAGTGCTGATTCCAAATCTGATCTCAGATTTGCTCTATCACATCTCATTTTTATGCTGTCGGCATACCCCATTTTCATTGATTTTATCCGAAATTAACTCTGTCACTTATGATTGCAAGTTGTTGCGAGTCAGTGACTGCTTTAGTGTTAAAATATGGTGCTGTATTTTTAGGATAGTGTGTTTATAATATCATTTTATGTAGATATCCACATTTATTTAATATTTTTCTTCTGCGGTTTTTATTGAAAATGCAATATTTGATATCTCAAAAAACCTGATGTGATAGACAAAAACTGATGCCAGATTTGGAATCAGCACCCCAAAATTACTTTAAAACCTTAAATTTCGATTTAAAGCTTTCGTGACTGCAGGGAATCATCTTCTTGGTTCTTTCGGTAAAGTCACGTAGAAGGGAAATGAGACATTCAGACTCTGCCTTCTCGACACACCTGTTCTCCACCTGAAGACGGCTGCTTGCGTTGTGGCCGAAACGTCGTGAGAATTATTTTATTATGTTTTATTTTTATTACCTTAAAACCGTTGGAATACCTTATGCCAGAAAAAGTGTGTTGACCAGTGTAATTCGTCCGAGGCGTTCGTTTGAGGACGACCACCGAGGAGATGGAGCGGTGACTACATCGGCAGCCCCCCGCTGGATCGCTTCGTCGCGGGGATCGTGAGACGTGGCCTTCGAGGAGGCCTTCATCCAGCAGTGGATGGGCCATGCGTGACGATTATGACGATGATGTCACGTGCTCAATTCCCTTTGTTTCCCCAGGCAACGGATATTTGGGCGCGTCCTCGCACCGAGGCATCATGGGTAGCGGCCAGGCGCCGGGAGGGATTCTGGGAAAATCGGCGACTCCCCCCGGGACGGGATTGGGTGCCGGAGGGAGGAGGCTGGACTCGGGGAGATCGCACGGACCAATCGGCAAGCAGCCTGCCATGTCCCTCATGCTGGTGAGATTGCGTAGACGAGCAGCACTACAGCGGTCGGCGTTTTTGCCATTTCCAATGCTGGGCGAACATGTTTGGAACGTCTTCTTGGTTCTTTCGGTAAAGTCACGTAGAAGAGATGTCACCCGCCGACAGAAACCACCCTCGTGTAAGATGCCCTCGGGAGCTCTGGATGGCGCGTTCACACACCGTCCAGATCCCGTGCACGGATCTCACACCCGGCAGCCACTCTAAATCCCCCTCGTCGTATCCCCATTATCACGGCCAAACCCCGAGTGGCGCAAGCTGCTGTTGGTATAACCGCCTGTGTTGCGAGCGGCGATTGTTGTTGCTTTGAGTGAGTGTGTGTGGCACCCGGCGCATCTACCGGTCATCTCTATCAGCCGACCCACGGCACCTGCTGGGTCTGTCCCGAGACCTCATGCGCCTTGCCAGGCACAGGCCCCGTGGTGAGGTACCGTCACTTAGTGGCGAATGGCGGGGTGTTGGTATTGGTGTAGCACCGCATGCCCAAGCAGCTTTTGTTCGGCCGGATAGATGGGGGGTTAAACGGGCACGGCACTGGCTGGAGAAGAGATGGACTGATGTTGTACAGGAAGATGTAGAGCTGAGTGGATGACTGGTACCAGCGGTGTCAAGATCTGCCTCTGTGGAGGAGGCTCGTGAAGGACGCTGCTGGGCAGTGGGAGGCAGTCGCCCTCCAGCAACAACGGAGAGCAGAGGAGCGACGCTCACAACAACGAGCGGAGCACCGGGTGGCTAAAACACAGCAATTTGGCACAGTAGGAGGCACAGCTGGTACATCTGCCAGTCACCTCTGCCAGTCAACTCCTGGCACCTGGGTCTGTCCTGTGACCTCCTGCCAGCGGGCCTTGGACACTTCACATGGCCTCATAGTGCACCTAGGCTGGCACAAAGGGCCGTGGTGGCGTCACCGCCACTTAGTGGTGAACGGCGGTTGTTGTTGTTGTTGTTGTGTACCTGTTCAGAACCAGCGGGTGAGCTGTGGCCAAGGAGTGCAGGGGCTCATGTCTGGATACGCGGGCAGCTACAGTAGTGGTGAGTGGCTGTTCACGTGTTCGCACACGCGCGCGCGCGTACACACGTGAACACGCACACGCACGCACACACGCGCACGCACATAAACACGCACACACGTGCCAGCACGTGAACATGCACACGCACACGTCAACACTCACGCGAGCACACGGGAACACGCACACTCTCGTGCGCACACGTGAACATGCACACGCACGCACGCGTGAACACTCACGCGAGCACACGTGAACATGCACACGCACGCACACGTCAACACTCATGCGCGCACACGGGAACACGCACACGTGCACACGCGTGAACACTCACGCACGCACGCGAGCACGCGTGAACACTCACGCGAGCACACGTGAACACGCACACACGCGCAACCCTTTCTCCTATAAGGCCGCGGTAGTAGTTGTTGCCTTCCTGAACTAAAATCGCGTAATCATAAACAAAATATAACTATGGGGGGGCAAAGCACGGTCCGCGATAACACGTGAGATGCGTAATGCAGGGACGAGCAAAGACTGAGGGCACGTGGAGTAGCGTCTAGAAGCATCCAGCAGCATCCCAGGGCTTAATTCTAGATTTGAAGCTTTCGTGACTGCAAGGAATCGTCTTCTTAGGTTTTTTCGGTAAAGTCACGTAGAAAGTAAAATAAAATAAAAACAAAAATCACGACGTTTCGGAGGCAACACAAGTCTCCGTCATCAGGTGGGACCGTCACAGCCAGATTAGCTGTATCAAGTGTACATATACAGCTAATCTGGCTGTGACGGTCCCACCTGATGACGGAGACTTGTGTTGCCTCCGAAACGTCGTGATTTTTGTTTTTATTTTATTTTACTTTCTACGTGACTTTACCGAAAAAACCTAAGAAGATCATCCCAGGGCTGCAACCCAGTTCCGTTCACTCGATCGCGTTACATTCAATTCGCATCCCGCGTTATAAAAGAAAACGTGCTCCGTAATGCATTCATCATCGCGTTATATCAATCCAATTCGCGTTGTGAAAACCACGCGGCGTTGTATGAGAACAAGACTGTGATTGGTATTGATATTCATAGAGTGCCTTCACATGACGTGGAATAAAACAATGAGGTTGACCGGGGGGCATGCGAGGATTGAGGAATGGGTGAAAGCAGCGATGGAGGGGTGCGTAGGGATCAAGACAGGGCTACAGGGGAGGGTTGAGGGGCGAGGGGGAAGAGGAATGGGGGGTGGAGAATAGGTGGTGAGGCTTTAAGAGAGGAGCGGGAGGAGGTTAAGGAGGGGGAATGTTTCGTGTACAGGGAATGTGTTGAGTCTGTGGGCAGTGTTAAGTCTATGGGCAGTGTTGAGTCTGTGAGCAGTGTTAAGTCTATGGGCAGTGTTGAGTCTGTGAGCAGTGTTGAGTCTATGGGCAGTGTTGAGTCTTTGGGCAGTGTTGAGTCTATGGGCAGTGTTGAGTCTATGGGCAGTGTTGAGTCTACGGGCAGTGTTGAATCTATGGTCAGTGTTGAGTCTACGGGCAGTGTTGAGTCTATGGGCAGTGTTGAGTCTATGAGTAGTGTTGAGTCTATGGGCAGTGTTGAGTTTATGGGCAGTGTTGAGTCTATGGGCAGTGTTGAGTCTATGGGCAGTGTTGAGTTTATGGGCAGTGTTGAGTCTATGGGCAGTGTTGAGTCTTTGGGCAGTGTTGAGTCTATGGGCAGTGTTGAGTCTACGGGCAGTGTTGAGTCTATGGGCAGTGTTGAGTCTATGAGTAGTGTTGAGTCTATGGGTAGCAGTGTTGAGTCTATGGGTAGTGTTGAGTCTATGGGGCAGTGTTGAGTCTATGGTGCAGTGTTGAGTCTATGGGTAGCAGTGTTGAGTCTATGGGCAGTGTTGAGTCTACGTTCAGTGTTGAGTCTATGGTGCAGTGTTGAGTCTATGGGTAGCAGTGTTGAGTCTATGGGTAGCGTTGAGTCTATGGGGCAGTGTTGAGTCTATGGGCAGTATTGAGTCTATGGGCAGTATTGAGTCTATGGGGCAGTGTTGAGTCTATGGGGCAGTGTTGAGTCTATGGGGCAGTGTTGAGTCTATGGGGCAGTGTTGAGTCTATGGGCAGTATTGAGTCTATGGGGCAGTGTTGAGTCTATGGGGCAGTGTTGAGTCTATGGGCAGTATTGAGTCTATGGGCAGTAATGAGTCTATGGGTAGTGTTGAGTCTATGGGCAGTATGAATGTTGAACTTCTTTCGCACCAACCGCGTTAATCGGGAGTTGATAAGAGGGGGCGAGATTCTGCGGCGTGGTGCCTTCACCGTCAAGCGCTGATACCCGTCTGCTCTCCCCTGTGTCGCCCGCCGTCGCGTTCCAACAATCTTGAGGGCAAGGAAAACATTCCGAGCGCAGACGAATCATCGGACTGGGGATCATCGGACTCGGGACCACGTGCGGCAAAGTTGCCACTGCACAGAGGCCACGACCGCGACATAAACGCGGAGCGGCACTGTCCCGTCGCTCGCAATCGCGACGCCAAGCAAAGCGATGTAGCAATACAAATTATTACAGTTCGCGATGAAGCAATACAAATTATTAAAGTTCGTGATGGAGTAATAAACATTATTACAGTTCGTGCGTGCCTACACGTCGAGGTGTACACGTCACAGCGTACACGTCACAGCGTTCACGTCATCGCGTACACGTCATCACATACACGTCACAGCGTACACGTCACCGCGTACACGTCACTGCGTACACGTCACAGCGTACACGTCATCACGTACACGTCACAGCGTATGCGTCACAGCGTACACGTCACAGCGTACACGTCACCACGTACACGTCACAGCGTACACGTCACCGCGTACACGTCACTGCGTACACGTCACAGCGTACACGTCATCACGTACACGTCACAGCGTACGCGTCACAGCGTACGCGTGCTCAGACACGCGCACGTGGGAGCGGGGGCACAGCGGTGACGGTTATCTGAACAGGCCCTGGGGCCTCCCCTAGGTCGATTCGGCCTCGAGTGAGTCCCTGGTGCGGCGTGTGAACATCGCCACTGGGGAGACAAAGGCGGCCGGGCGCGATGCTGCCAGCTGTTGGCACTTGCCCCCCACGGTCTGCAAGCCTACACGGGGGATCTTTACTTTGATTCCGCCGCGTGTGTTTCAGACTTCCTGCTGTCGACGGGCGAGCTGTCCCCGCTGGCTGGGTTCCCCTCTCCCCCCGGGGGGCCTCACGTCTCCGTGCCAGGCTGGGTGCACACCCAGCAGACCTCTCACAACCCCGCGGCGCTCAACACCCTCGCGTGAGACAACGGGACCCCAGGCGACTCACATAGAGACCCGTAGACTCACACAGAGACCCGTAGACTCACACAGAGACCCGTAGACTCACACAGAGACCCGTAGACTGACATAGAGACCCGTAGACTCGCATAGAGACCCATAGATTCACATAGAGACCCATAGACTCACATAGAGACCCATAGACGCACACAGAGTCCCATAAATTCACGGAGACCCATAAACTCACAGAGACTCATAGACTCACATAGAGACCCACAGACTCAGAGAGCCATTAACTTACAGAGAGACCCATAGACTCACACAGAGACCCGTAGGCTCACACAGAGACCCGTAAACTCACATAGAGACCCATAGACTCACACAGAGACCCGTAGACTCACACAGAGACCCGTAGACTCACACAGAGACCCGTAGACTCACACAGAGACCCATAGACTCACATAGAGACCCATAGACTCACATAGAAACCTGTAGACTCACAGAGAGACCCGTAGACTCACAGAGAGACCCGTAGAATCACAGATACCCGTAGACTCATCGAGGTCCCGAAATATCACACGATTTAAATATTGTGCTCCATCAATAAAACAATGAAACATTCAATGTATTGTCTCTGCGGAATATAAACAACATACCAAAGGGGCAGGGGGTCGGGGGAGATCCACTGGCAGCCAATAACGATGATTACGACGATGACGACGGTGATGACGATGACGATGATTATGACGATGATGATGACAATGATGGTGACAATGATGACGACGGTGATGACGGTGATGAGGACGACGATGATGATGATGACAATCATGATGACGACAATGATGACAATGATGACGACGATGACGACGATGATGACAATAACAACGATGAAGACGATGATGACGACGACGACGATGATGACGACGATGATGATCACGACGACAATGACGATGATGACATCAATCATGACGATGATGACGACGATAACGACGATGATGATGACGATGATGATGACAATCATGATGACAATGACGACGATGATGACGACGATAACGACGATGACGACGATGATGACGATGATCACGACGACATTGACGATGATGACGTCAATCATGACGATGATGACGACGATGACGACGATGCCGCTTGTCCTCCCGGTGCAGGTCGTGCGCCAGCAGCCTGTCCCACCACCCAGCGCTGCCTCACCACATCAGCATCAAGGCCGAGCCGCAGTCCCCACCACCACCACCACCGCCGCCACCACCGCGTGACCTCTCCACCCCGGCCACGCAGAGCTCCTGCCGCTCCTCCCCGGTGGCGCCACCCCAGACGGCGCCGCCGGCTCACGCCGCCAGCCTGAGCAGCTCCGGGCTGGGACCGGCGGGGTTCGCAGCGGCGCGCTCACCCCACGGCGGCGGCGGCGGCGGCGGTGATTCGTGTGATGAAGATCGGCAATACCACCAGCAGCACCAGCAGCAACAGCACCATCATCACCAGCAGCAGCAGCAGGACCTCCGGCACCCTCCGTTTGACGACTGTGAGGCTACTGCGGCGAAACGGGTTCATCTGGACGTGTGGAACGTCTGATGGGATGACCGATGGTGTGGAGGTGGGGGGGGGGTGGGTCGTGGTGTGGGCAACCCCATCGGGAAGCCTCCGTGTAGACAGGACACTGTCTCCGATCACCCCCCCCTCCCCCTCCCGTTTTTCTCACAAATCCACGGGGTGGAATTGTTTTCTTTCTCATTTTCATTTTCGAGAGTTTGCAGATTGAGAATCGGCTCAGAGGTCACGTGCTGAGCTGGCGCCTCATCAGAGCGTGGGTTTGAAATCCAGGATATGGCCGCCCTGTGATTAAACCAGGTTCTCAGGTGTGGTCTCAGCCTGCCCACCAGCGACTCGGGTAGGGACCCATAGACTGAGATAGACGCCCATAGACTCACACAGAGACCAATAGACTCACATAGGAGACCAATAGACTCACATAGGAGACCAATAGACTCACACAGAGACCCATAGACTCACACAGAGACCAATAGACTCACATAGGAGACCAATAGACTCACACAGAGACCCATAGACTCACACAGAGACCCATAGACTCACATAGGAGACCCATAGACTCACACAGAGACCCATAGACTCACACAGAGACCCATAGACTCACATGGGAGACCAATAGGCTCACATAGAGACCCATAGACTCACGTAGAGACCCATAGACTCACATAGGAGACCCATAGACTCACACAGAGACCCATAGACTCACACAGAGACCCATATGCTCACATAGAGACCCATAGACTCACATAGGAGACCCATAGACTCACACAGAGACCCATAGACTCACACAGAGACCCATAGACTCACATAGGAGACCAATAGACTCACACAGAGACCCATAGACTCACACAAAGACCCATAGACTCACACAGAGACCAATAGACTCACATAGGAGACCAATAGACTCACATAGGAGACCCATAGACTCACACAGAGACCCATAGACTCACACAGAGACCCATAGACTCACACAGAGACCCATAGACTCACATAGGAGACCAATAGGCTCACATAGAGACCCATAGACTCACATAGAGACCCATAGACTCACGTAGAGACCAATATAATAACATAGAGATCCATAGATTCACATAGAGACCCATAGACTCACACAGAGATCCATAGACTCACACAGAGACCCATAGACTCACATAGGAGACCCATAGACTCACACAGAGACCCATAGACTCACACAGAGACCCATAGGCTCACATAGAGACCCATAGACTCACATAGGAGACCCATAGACTCACACAGAGACCAATAGACTCACATGGAGACCCGTAGACTCACACAGAGACCAATAGACTCACGTGGAGTGTGCAGACACATATACTGTACTCACATAGACTGATTTGCGATTAAATCGGCTTCTCAAGTGGAGCGAGTTGATGGTTTCAGTCCGTTCCCTAATGTCTACTCGCAAAACATAAAAACCCGATCACATTCAAATGTGTTTTTCAGTTGGGTGAAATTCCGAACTCTGAGAATTGAAAATTATTCCGCTTTGACTGCGGCGCGACGGATGCGGGTTAAGAGAAAGGTCACTCGATGGGACCTCGGTAGGCAATAGCCGCCCCGACCCCCGTGGTGACATCTCCAGCCACAGGGTCACCTGCCTCTCGCGATCTCTGAGAGGTCCCGATGGTCACCCCGGGGGTACGCGGTAGTGTAGCGGTGAGCGCGCTGCGCTATGAACCCGGCGACACGGGTTCGATTCCCGCTCACGGCCAACACCAGTGACGATTATCTGAACCGGTCCCGGGCCTCCCCTAGGTCGACTCAGCCTCAAATGAGTACCTGGTGCGGTGTGTAAGCATCGCCACTGGGGAGACAAAGGCGGTCGGGCGTGGTGTTGGCCACCCACCCCCTCGTGTGCTGTACCGGCCTTCATAGGTGCTCGCTAACAGCACTTGCCCCTACAGTCTGTTAAGGCTATATGGGGGATCTTTGTTGTTATTGCGGTTCTCTGCCATCACGTGGTGATTCTATTCCAGGGTGGCATCGATTCTCTCAGAACATACGTTACAGTCTTGTTCTTCAACAACGCGTTAGTACAGGGACTGCTTTACTTACGAACATTCGACTTACGAAATTTCAGCTGTTCAGACCGAGAGTCGTAATTTCAACCGCCGTGCAATAGATGGCGGTGGTGGTGGCATCTACATCGGCAGAACATGAAGAGGCAGTGGCATCTACATCTGCAGGAGATCAAACAACTTTTAAAGCCATTCCCCGTGTTTAGTGTACATGCCGTACAACACATTTGAAATCGACAGGAGTAAAGTTGGACTTACGAAACACATCGACTTACGAACAGACTTCTGGAACGTAACTCGTTCGTAGGTAGAGGAGTCCCTGTAGTTGTGTTCCTGAAGAACGCCACGTTATGGAAAATCGCGTTATCATGAATAATATATAACATAGGGCAAAGCACAGTCCGCGATAACACGTGAGATGCGTACGCAGGCCGAACAAGGACTGAGGGACGTGGGGTAGCATCTAGAAGCATCCAGCAGTATCCCAGTGCCTCGTGTAATGCTACGCCGAGGCAGCCGTACAAACCGCTTATTCCTACTCGCGCTGCAACGTAGTTTTGTTCACTCCATCGCGTTATATACAATTCGCATCCCGCGTTACAAAAAGTATACTGTTACCTAACACATTCATCATCGCGTTATATCCAAATCGCGCTATGAAAACTACGCGGCTTTATAGAACAGACTGTATGTTGAACTTCTTTTGCACCGTACATAGCCGACCGTGATAATCGGAGGTGCAATATTGAGTCTATGGGTAGTGTTGAGTCTATGGACAGTGTTGAGTCTATGGGCAGTGTTGAGTCTACGGGCAGTGTTGAGTCTACGGGCAGTGTTGAGTCTATGGGGAGGGAGTGTTGAGTCTATGGGTAGTGTTGAGTCTATGGGCAGTGTTAGGTCTATAGTGCAGTATGCCACCTATGTATGTTGAACTTATTTCGCATGTACAGTATGTAGCCAACGGTGCTAATCGGAGGTGTGGGTGGGGAATAGGACAACAAACTAAACGCAAAAATCAGTTCTAAAGAAGTGAGTATCGGAAGGAAGAGCGTTCCAGACGGCCGCAGAAGTGCCTCTGAAAGCACCGGGCGATACAGTGACCCGTCTTCCTCCGACGGTTCGCCAAAAGCTCTCGCCAATAAGACTCCACATCTCGGTGTCTTGAAACCAACTTGAAACTCGGGGTTGAGCGGTTACTTTGCTTCAGACAATCACTGAAAGAAACTAAGGCCATTCCAGTGTGTGCGTGTACGGTATGCTGAACTTTTTTGCACCACCACCACCGTACGTTGCCAAACCGTGCTAATCGGAGGTGCGGGGGAATTGGACATTTCAGTTTTCAGTTTAATTCATTAGGTATAGCCCTGTGAGCCAGGCGGCTCTTGACTCGGGTGCAACCGCAACAAACAAAAACATGAACAAGAAACATCTTAAAGTGACGCGCAACAGAAAAATCCAGGAAAAAACAGCAAAATCTTCCAGAAAAAGCACCGTATATCAATGCTGTGTGCAAAAATCCCAGTGGGATGCAAGTCAAACAATAACCACCATAAGACAATTTAGATTAAAGTTATCAGGCTAACTCTGTACTTCAACAAACAAACATGGCTAAACCAAACATTTTCGAAATCACCAAAATAAAGCTATAAAAGCAATGTAACAGCGATCATCGTGACTGTGATTCAAATTTTACAATAAACGATATACACATAACATGTACGACCAAACTTTGCAGCCATAGCTGGCTGCATGAGTCACTCCACAACAGCAGGAGTATCAGTAGGAGTATCAACATTTTCCAATGCACCTTTAAAGATCAGCACACTATAATCAAAACTCAATGTCATACTTTGCAGCGGTCATCCGGAGCGACGTGAAAGCTAAATGCAAAGAGCAGTTCTAAAGAAATGCGTTTGTCAATCTAGAGCAGTGGTTCTTCTTAACCTGGGATGCACCACGCACCCTTGGGGGTGCAAGATGCCCTTTCTGGGGATGCGAGACATGGCCACATGATAATTGGTTGTTTACCCTTCTATCTGGCAACAAAACTGACACCTTTTTTACAAGGAGTCATGTTTGCATAGACCACAATACCTGCAGCCATAATGCAAACAAAAAACACAACTCTGATAATATATGCACTGTCCTTGAAGTTGATTTGTTTGCATTATGGCTGCAGGTATTGTGGTCTATGCAAACATGACTCCTTGTAAAAAAGGTGTGAGTTTTGTTGCCAGATAGAAGGGTAAAAAACCAATTATCATATTTTTTACTGGCAAATGAGGTTCCAATGGTGTACATGGCCACATGTTTTTAAATCCTTTATATTAAGTTCACTTGCTTGCTTGCTTAGGACCGGGCAAATCTTTCGGTCGTTTTTTAACCCACTTCCCGTGAACCAATCGAGCTGACATTTTCCACACAGACTCGTTGTGCGTGATAATTAATGTTCGTGAAAAAAAAATTCTAAAATTTTACACTTTTTAGGACAAAAATATAAAATTTAATTACCAATTGCTTAATGGTGCAATGCAATCATCTGACCCATAGGTGGCAGCCATCTCAAGCCAGAGGACGAGAGGACTCTAGCCGTCACGCATATAAAGGATTTATAGTGAAAAACTTAGTTTTTTCGGGTTATACTTGTTTTAAAGGTAAATCATCCAAAAACAAATAAAGCACGGGCACATAAATACAACTACTTTCATCTTCTTGGTTCTTTCGGTAAAGTCACGTAGAAGGGAAATAATAAAATAATAAAAATTTAATTGTAAAAACAAAACATAAAAATATACAATTTTTAAATAATAAAAATAAAACATAATAAAATACAATTTAAAAATAATAAAAAATAAAACATAATAAAATTAAATTCTCACGACGTTTTGTCCTCTTTCCGACAGACCTGTTCTTCACCTGAGGACGGCTGCTTGCGTTGTGGCCGAAACGTCGTGAGAATTGTATTTTATTATGTTTTATTTTTATTATTTTATTATTTCCCTTCTACGTGATGACTTTACCGAAAGAACCAAGAAGATGAATCCCTGCAGTCACGAAAGCTTTAAATCGAAATACATCTTTGTTTCATAAAACATGTGTGTTAACATTATACCTTTTTTACGATAGAGAATCAAAGGGGTGCAAGGCTGCAGTAAAAGTTAAGAACAACTGATCTCGATGATGAAAGCAACTTGAATCTCCGGGTGAGCGATTACTTTCTTTCAGACAATTTTTGAAAGAAACTGCTATTTATTTGCTATTTGATTTTTACCATGCAAGGCCCCACTGAGTTGATACGTAGCTCTTTTTCAGAAGCTGGCCACCACAAATGACAGCTCAACGAAGTGGGCTCATCATCATCATCATTACGTGGGAATGTATAGTGGCAGCCAAATACAATCTAAACGTGTGATGTTGAGGCTAAATGTGGAGGGGGAAAATCCGGAGGACCCAGAGAAAAATCCACGCGACCACGGGGAAAGAAAGACACGCAAACTTCAAATATACAGCAGCAAGCGTCTGAGTCGGGTTCGAACCGACGACCTCCTGTTATACCAGGCGAGGTAGTTAACATCTCCTAGCCACGGTGATGATGAGAGAGACACGCAAACTCCAAATATACAGCAGCAAGCGTCTGGGTCGGGTTCGAACCGACGACCTCCTGTTATACCAGGCGAGGTAGTTAACATCTCCTAGCCACCAATTAAGGCCATTCCCAGTGGTTACAGGAGAGGCGTCGCAGGTTAAGGTTTCCGGGTGAAGGTTTGCGCCCTTCCAAGGCTGCCTTCAACCCCATCCATCCCCAGTTGACCTTCTGCAGCCTGCCCTAGAGGGGCAAAGACAAAGATCCCCCGTATAGCCTTAACAGACTGTAGGGGCAAGTGCTGTTAGCGAGCACCTATGAAGGCCGCAACGGTACACGAGGGGGTGGGTGGCCAGCACCACGCGAGACCGCCTTTGTCTCCCTAGTGGCGATGTTGACACACCGCACCAGGTACTCATTTGAGGCTGAGTCGACCTAGGGGAGGCCAGGGACCGGTTTAGATAATCGTCACTGGTGTTGGCCGTGAGCGGGAATCGAACTCGTGTCGCCGGGTTCATAGCGCAGCGCGCTAACCGCTGCACCACCGCTCCCCCTAGAGGGGCACCACCACCCCTAGTGGCAGCCGTGGCTAGTCAGGGCCACCACGGTCGATGTTTAACCCCAGAGAGAGGGCACTATGGAGTTGAAATCTCGGGTTGAGGCATCGTGGATGGACCCTGAGTGGTTGTCAATGGCTCTAGGGGGGTGGTTGGATGATGATGGTGATTAGGTATGGGGTAGTAGTGTAGCTAGCGTTGGGAGCACGGGGCGGCTGAGACGTTTTCAACAACAGTATAAATATAACAACTTCTTCTTGGTTCTTTCGGTAAAGTCACGTAAAAGGGAGGACGGCTGCTTGCGTTGTGGCCGAAACGTCGTGAGAATTGTATTTTATTATGTTTTATTTTTATTATTTTATTACTTCCCTTCTACGTGACTTTACCGAAAGAACCAAGAAGATGAATCCCTGCAGTCACGAAAGCTTTAAATCGAAATATAACAACTTGTTTAAACTCGGGGTTTTAAGAATGTTATTATTTTATCGAACATGCTTTCATTAACGTTTCACGGTTTATTTTAATTAAAGGTAGAGCATCGTTTTGGGGAAGTCCCCACCTCTACCGATTGCCAGCAACAAACAGCACTATTATTAAAGTTTGCAAGTGGCATAGGAACTCGTTTTAAGTGTTAGAGAAAACACTGTTGCCATGGAAACGCCAAAGCCTTAGCTAGGCCTGAGGAGTGCACCAGGCCCAACCACGCGTTCCAAGAGACAAATGGGGTCAACGTTGCTAATGTACAACGAATACGATCTCTATACATTTGTGTACTTTATTTTCACACCATTTTTATTGGGTGTTTGTTTAATAACGTGTTACAAGGTACGTTTCGGTTTATCGTCTTCGATGTTTGATTTCGATTGGCATCAACATGGCTCGGTGCTTTCTGCCACAGCGGTCAAACTATCGAGAGAGAGAAAACACGTAATAATGTTTTGTAATGGATACGCTAAAAGTGTTATTATTGTCGTCATAATTCGTTTTCGCGTCGGAGATACTTAAGGCACTGCTTGTCATGATGATCTTATTGTTGCGACTCTCTGAGTGGAGGCGACTGTTCGCGACCCAACTTTAGTCTTGTAATTAAAGCATAAACCTAAGCAGCTTCTGTTTGGCCGCATAGAGGGGGCTAAATGGGCACGACACCGGCTGGAGAAGAGATGGAGCTGATACGGTACGGGAGGATGTGGAGCTGAGTGGACTTGCCGATGACTGGTACCAGCGGTGTCAAGATCGGCCTCAGTGGAGGAGGCTCGTGAAGGACGCTGCTACTGGGCAGTTGGAGGCAGTCGCCCTCCAGCAACAACGGAGGGCAGAGGAACGACGCTCACAACAACGAGCGGAGCACCGGGCGGATAAAGCACAGGGCATCTACCGGTCATCTCAGTCAGTCGACCCATGGCACTTGTAGGGTCTGTCCCGAGACCTCCTGCCAGCGAGCCTTGGACACTTCACGTGGCCCCAAAGTGCACCTAGCCTGGCACAAGCGCCGTGGTGACATCGCCGCCACTTAGTGGCGAATGGCGGCTGTTGTTGTGGAGGTGATGTTGGTTGTTATTATTGTGTGGGGGAGAGGTTAATGTAGCGGTTAACGCGCTATGAACCCGATTATCTGAACCAGTTCTGCGGCCTCCCCTTAGGTCGACTCAGCCTCAAATGAGTACCTGGTGCAGTGTGCAGTAAGCATCGCCTCTGTGGTTAGTATTATTACGGGGCGTTGTGGGTAATGAACTCATGTCTGCACCCTCCCCCTCATCCCTCCCCCTCCATTCCCCCCACCTCATCCCTCCTGCCCCCTGCACCCCCCCCCCAACCTCCGCCCCCCCCCCATCCCTCCACCCCATCGTTACCTCTCCCGCTCCCTCCATGCCCCCCACCCCACTCCAACCACCCCACCCCATCTTCCACCCCCACCCCTGCACCCCCCCCAACTTCCACCCCCACCCCACCCCACTCCAACTACCCCACCCCATCTTCCACCCCGCCCCTGCACCCCCCCAACCTCCCCCCCCCCGCCCCACCCCACTCCAACCACCCCACCCCATCTCCCACCCCACCCCCTGCACCCCCCCAACCTCCCCCCCCCGCCCCACCCCACTCCAACCACCCCACCCCATCTCCCACCCCACCCCCTCAACCTCCCCCCCGCCCCACCCCACTCCATCCACCCCACCCCATCTCCCACCCCACCCCCTGCACCCCCCCAACCTCCCCCCCCCGCCTCATCCCACTCCATCCACCCCACCCCATCTCCCACCCCCACCCCCTACATCCCCCCAACCTCCACTACCCACCCCCTAAGCCCGCACTCACAAACGCGGCCGTGATTCGGGGTCCCGGTGTGTTGGCATCCGTCTACAGTCGGAGGAGAGGGGAATGTGGACAGGAGCCCAACCCAAGCTAACTTTAGCACCCGCCGCGGTGTCGCAACAGAATTTCATCACAACCTGGATTATGCTGCGTGGCGTTTGCGCGCGTGCGGAGGGGAGGGGGGAGCGGTGGCGCTGTGGTTAGCGCGTTGACGAATATCGTAGGTCAACTCGGCCACAAATGGGTAACCCCTTCATAGGCGCTGTGACTCGCCAACAGCACTTGACCCAACAGCTTTCAGAAAGGCCCTCCCAAGTGTTGCTGCTACACCTCCACCGCTCCTCCCTCCCTCCCATGATGTTTGTTGCGAAGTTCGTAATTTTAGAAAAAGAGTCTAGGGACTCCTCTACTTACGAACGAGTTAGGTGCCAGAGGTCTGTTCATAAGTCGATGTGTTCGTGAGTCTTACTCCTGTCGATGCCAAACATGTTGTACGGCGTGTACACTAAACACGGGGAAGAATGGCTTTAAAAGTTGTAGATGCCACTGGTTCTTCACGTTCTGTAGATGCCACTGGTTCTTCACGTTCTGTAGATGTAGATGCCACTGGTTCTTCACGTTCTGCAGATGTAGATGCCACTGGTTCTTCACGTTCTGCAGATATAGATGCCACTGGTTCTTCACGTTATGTAGATGCAGATGCCACTGGTTCTTCACGTTCTGTAGATGCAGATTCCACTGGTTCTTCGCGTCCTGCAGATGTAGATGCCACTGGTTCTTCATGTTCTATAGATGTAGATGCCACTGGTTCTTCACGTTCTGTAGATGTAGATGCCACTGGTTCTTCACGTTCTGCAAATGTAGATGCCACCACCGCCGTCTATTGCGTGGCGGTTGAACTTACGACTCTGGACGTAACTAGACGTACAGGCAGGTTTGTTCGTATCTCTGAAAGTTCGTAAGTCGAGTGTTCGTAAGTAGGGGAGTCCCCGTACAACCGTTGGCCCAGCTCCGAACTCGTCGCGATACGGGGCACATGGGCGCAGTGAAGCCAATCGATGGGCAGCTGCGCCCATCGAAGCACGCAGCGACATTCCCTCGCTTCTGGTTTCCTATTTCAACCGGTGTCAGTTTACCTAGGGGGTGTGGCGGTGGGTTGGAGATGTATGCAACTGGCTCGGTAGTGGGTGGGTGGGTTCGGGCACAGGAGAATTGAGGTGGTGCCAAGGTCAGAAAAGGCGGTGGCAAGGGCATTAAAACTAACAAGCATTTTTATTTTATTTGCCGGATGCAAGACCCCACTGAGCTACCGTGTAGCTGTTTTCCAGAAGAGAGATGACCATCACAAACGATAACTCAACAAAGTGGAGCTTACAATCTTTATCACGTAAAGAAGTATAGTCGCAGTCGAATAGTCTGAATGCGTGAAGTTGACTCGAAATGTGGAGCGAAAGAAAACCCGGAGAACTCGGAGAAAAATCCACGCGGCCACGGGGAGAGAGCAAGAGATGCGCAAACTCGGGATCGAACCCACGGTCTCCTGTGCACCAGGCGAGGTAGTTAACATCTCCTATCCACCGTGGCGCCCCATTCACTAAGCCCGCGGGCTAGTGATTAGGGTGTGTGTGGCTATGTACAATAAAACGCATTCCTGCGGGGGAGCTGGTAGGAACGTTGGGTTGCTCGGTCAATGGCCTGCAGGGTCAATGGCGGCGTGGTGTATTCCGCAAATATGCCCGACTGTGAGGGCGGGCACAAGCCGGCGTGAGTAGGTTACACGTTGAGTTTTATAAGGGCACCACGGGGTGACCAGCCCCTCCCCACCCAGCCCCTCCCTCCCTCCCCACCCAGCCCCTCCCTCCCTCCCCACCCAGCCCCTCCCTCCCCACCCAGCCCCTCCTTCCCCACCCAGCCCCTCCCTCCCCACCCAGCCCCTCCCTCCCCACCCTCCCCTCCCCACCCAGCCCCTCCCTCCCCACCCAGCCCCTCCCTCCCCACCCTCCCCTCCCCACCCAGCCCCTCCCTGCACGACGGCCACAATAATCCCCTGTGGGCTGGTGTAACCAGGAGGTTCCTACCAGTATAAATGTCCACATGACGATGAGCCCACTTCATTGAGCTATCATTTGATAGGCCAAGGTCGCTTCTGAAAAAAGAGCTGAACAGCTCAGTGGGGTCTTAGCTGCTAAAATAAAACATAGTTTAGTTTTAAAAGTGGGCGAGGTGACTAGTGACTGGGGTGGCTGGGGGCTACGTTACGAGTGGAGTGACTGGTGACTGGGGTGGCTGGGGTGGTGTCCGGTCTACATCAATATAACGAAGAACAATGAAATGCCCGCTCGCCGTCGATGTTAACAATAAACGATGAAGCCATTCTCGCCGCCGCTGTTCTTCTTCTTCTTGTGTTGTGCGGCCCCGTCTCGTCGCATGGACCGCTCCGTGGAGCGCTTCACAACGCCGTGATGGTCATCGTCGGGAGCGGTTGTCACCCCGGAGCTCGACATCAGAATGCGGGGAACTCGGGTTCAGGCGGCGAGCGGCTGGTGGGGTGGGACGAGGCCACAGGGCTCAGATTCATCATTATTATTATAATTGTTAATTATTATAATTACTCTGTCTTCTTGGTTCTTTCGGTAAAGTCACGTAGAAGGGAAATAATAAAATAATAAAAATAAAACGTTATCAAATAATTCTCACGACGTTTCGGCTACAACGCAAGCAGCCGTCCTCAGGTGAAGAATGAAACACCACCAAGCTTGGAGCGTATATATAAGCTGGGTTGGAGGGGGAAGAAGAGCGCCTTGACAAAATAATTTGCATATCAAGAGGAATTTAGCATATGTATGGGAAATGCGTAGGAGGTGGGCGGGGGGTTTCAAAGTCATATTATGCCCGTGCATTATGCAGGATTAGCAGCATCAAAGGGAGGGGATAGGGGGTCGCATTAACAAAGGGAAGAAATGTTAATAGTATGTAGCTGCAGTTACTACGTGACTTTACCGAAAGAACCAAGAAGATCAATCCATGCAGTCATGAAAGCTTTAAATCGATCATTGCACTGGTCAACAAAAAAAATTTCTGGCCTGGACTTTTGCAGCTGTTTTAGACTCATTTCAGGGTGTTGATTCCAAATCTGATTCTAGATTTGAAGCTTTCGAGACTGCAAGGATTCATATTCTTAGGTTTTTTTAGGTAAAGCCACGTAGGTAAAAAATTAAAATGAATAAAAGCCGCACCGAACCTCACAAAAAAAATATTCAGGGCCTACCTTGGCTCCTCCCACCCTCAACCAGTATATATACAAATACTGTGTTCTTGGAATTTCTCTCACTTGATACAGCTATCATGCTGTGACAGTTCCACCTGAAGACGGAAGCTCGTGTTGCCTCCGAAACGTCGTGATTTTTATTTTATTTTACTTTTATTAATTTTAATTTTTTACCTACGTGACTTTACGAAAAAACCTGAGAATCCAAATCTGATCTCAGATTTGCTCTATCACATCTCATTTTCATGCTATCGGCATACCCAATTTTCATTGATTTTACCCGAAATTAACTCTGTCACTTTGGATTGCAAGTTGTTGTGAGTCAGTGACTGCTTTAGTGTTAAAATATGGTGCTGTATTTTTAGGATAGTGTGTTTATAATATCATTTTATGTAGATATCCACATTTATTTAATATTTCTCCTACAGTTTTTATTGAAAATGCAATATTTTATATCTCAAAAACCTGATGTGATAGACATAAACTGATGCCAGATTTGGAATCAGCACCCCAAAATTACCTTTCAAACCGTTGGAATACCTTATGCCAGAAAAAGTGTGTTGACCAGTGTTCTAGATTTGAAGCTTTCGTGACTGCAAGGATTCATATTCTTATATTTTTTCGGTAAAGTCACGTAGGTAAAACATTAAAATTAATAAAAGTAAAATAAAATAAAAATCACGACGTTTCGGAGGCAACACAAGCTTCCGTCTTCATGTGGAACCGTCACAGCCACGACAGCTGTATCAAGTAAGCTGTCGAAAAAAACTAAGAATATTGATTGACCAGTGATATCGGTCCCCACCACCGTTAGCCACGGTCCAGCATCGAACTCGGGGCTGCCGGGCCCGTTGGCGCGGTGGCGCTAACCGCAGCGCCACCGCTCCACGCACGCCTCGGCCTGCGTGTGGTGGACTCAACGTTGGGCACGGTTCGTGTTCACTAGGGCAGAGTGTTCGGCACGGGTAGTGAACGCGTTGTTAGTGTAGCACACCGCCCTGCTTAACCTGGCCACCTGAGTTCAATATCCCTGGCGTCTGCGGTGACCGATAATTGATTATCGGAACCCACCCCGTGGGCTCGCACCCGGCGGCTCGATCAACCCGCGCTGATCAATCGTGGTGAAGTATGGTCAAACAGACTGGCACTGGGGTGGGGGGGGGGGTCATTGCCTGGGTGGCGCTTCGAACGTCGTCACGACAATTTATTCCAAACCCGAGTGGATTGCCTGCACGGCCATCTGATATCTTCTAAATTTAACTCTTGCTATCCGATTATCTTTGCACGCACGCGGCTACACACACACACTGCACTGCACTGCGCTGCACAGACAGATTTATGACTCTGCTTTAAAGGTCAGTGTTTTGGGCGAATTCTTTTTTTCTTTCAATCCCGTAAAGTAACGCTTACACAAGTGTCTGTCCGGTCCAGGGAAGCCTGGGTGAGACACCGTTTGCGACTGAGTGCATCTGCAGACAGAGCGATGCCTTGACGTGTCCGAGTTCATGGCATCGACTAAAAATTAACCCGTAAAAACAAAGTTTTTCACTATAAATCCTTTATATGCGTGGCATCGGTTTTATTTTATTATTCATTTCTGTTTTTCTTGATTAAGAGTTTCATTTTTATCACATCGGTATTTTAAATTAAATATAAGGAAAGTCGTATATAAGGATTATAAGGTTTTCAGTTTTTGTATGATTGTTTATATTGTACATTTTAGTTGTTTTCTTGAATAATTTTCTGTGTTTAGGAAAAATATATGATTGTGTTAGTAAAAAAAAAAATTTCCTAAAAAGTGGAACATTTTGGGAAAAAATTTTCTCACGAAAATAAATTGTCACGCACAACGAGTCTGTGTGCAAAATGTCAGCTCGATTGGATCACGGGAAGTGGGTTTAAAAACGACCGAAAGATTTGCACGGTCGTAAGCAAGCAAGCATGTGAACTTAATATAAAGGATTTAAAAACGAATTTACACGCGTGAAAAGGAGCTTTAGAGATCATCGGATTCCACCAGCATGAATGAACATTCCGATGATGATTGTGACCGTGGGAGCCCGTTCTTTTTGCCGACTGTCGCAGCGGTTGGTGGTACGGATCCCGGCGGCCGCCCTGGTTAATCGTGTCGTGTCTGCGTCTGAGCCGTGAGAACGCTCCGTCATGGAGGCTCTTTGGGTGAGATCGCATAAGTAAAAAATTAACCCGTAAAAACAAAGTTTTTCACTATAAATCCGTTATATGCGTGTTCAATGGGACACAACCCAGCCCACATTGGTCTTTGAAATGGGCGGCTAGAGTCCTCTCGTCCTCTGGCTTGAGATGGCTGCCACCTATGGGTCAGATGATTGCCTGCCACCATTAAGCAATTGGTAATTAAATATAAAAAAGAAAATTCCTAAAAAGTGTAAAGTTATGGAAAAAAATTTTCACGAAAATTAATTGTCACGCACAACGAGTCTGTGTGCAAAATGTCAGCTCGATTGGATCACGGGAAGTGGGTTAAAAAACGACCGAAAGATTTGCACGGTCCTAAGCGCGCAAGCAAGCAAGCAAGCGAACTTAATATAAAGGATTTAAAAATGATAAAACGTCGTACTCGAATTGTAAATGCTGTAAGTGGGTTTAACTCTGCAGACCCAATTACTAATGGGCTGTGCCGGGTGGCTATTATTCCCCACAGACTTTGCTTTTGTGCCCAGGACAGTGATATATTCTTAGGTTTTCTCGGTAAAGTCACGTAGGTAAAACATATAAATTAATTAAAGTAAAATAAAAAATAAAATAAAAATCACGACGTTATTAATTTTAATTTTTTACCTACGTGGCTTTACCGAAAAATCCTAAGAATATTAATCCTTGCAGTCACGAAAGCTTCAAATCTAGGACAGTGATATTTTGAAATGTACCTATTTCCAATGAGAAAACGTGGTGTGCATTTGTGTCATTCCTTCACCTAAAGTCCTGGTCACAAAAGCAAAGCTCGTGGGGAATGATAGGCAATTAGAAAATAACACTTAGTACCCATGAACAAAAATCGTGTTACGTAGCGACATTATTGACACCTGGAATTTTGACATTTTTGTGAGCTGCTCACAGACGGGTCCGTGACACGCAGTCTGCTGGTGGCCCTGCTTGGCCCCAAGCCAGATTCAGATGTCACGTGGGGACAGCGTTATCAGTGGCCGCGGGTTTCTGGCTGCTTGGAGGCAGCGAGCACGCGGAGTCGGCGATGAAGCCATTCCTGGCTCAGAGCAGGGGCGGTTTCTTCATTAGGGCGATTGGGCGACGCACCACCAAAGTGTGAAAGGGACTTTTTCAATCACATTCACAAGCTCATTCAACCACAGAGTTACGCTAGCAGTTACTGTGCCTCTGGATATAGTCCAATCAGCGTCATGTCACGTTCTGTGGAGTACCGCCTCTTTTTGGGCGATTTCACTCCGGCTGAGAATCGCCCCGAGTGGCCCCATAGACTTACATTCAAAGATGTTTTTTTTTCGAACGGCAGGCGCTGCAATGCATTCTCTATGGCTTCCGGGAGGGCTCGCACTAACGTGCTTACGTCATCACACGTAAGCACGTTTCAGTCAACAATATTATTTGTCGCCACCTAGTGGAATCTTTAATAAATGAAACTGAGTGGATTGTAATAATAGTGAGCATAGAAACAAACAAGGATATGTATTGTAAGCGTCACTTTATTTTTTCATTAATATTAAAGTAGTGAAGTTGCCTTTACATGCTTAAGCTCTTAATTTATCCATTGTATGGGTGGACCTTATCCTTATCAATCATCCAGACATTTGCCCCCCCTGAGAGATTTTGCAGGAGCCGCCACTGGCTCAGAGAAGGACGGAGGGACCGAGTGGGATTCGAGAAGATACGGGGCAAGGCTGGGACGCCATTCAGACAATGCCGGTTGAGAGTGAGCGAGCGACTGGGGCCATGAACAGGACTCGCCACTTCCCAGACACTTTAAACTAAGCTATAAACTAAACTATAAACTAAACTATAAACTAAGCTATAAACTAAACTATAAACTAATCTAAAAATAAACATTCCCCGCTAGCAACGCAACTTGACCACGGGAGTCTCACTATGAGACCTCCTATACCAGTGGCAAAATATAGTAATAGGTTTTTACCCTTTCGACTGGTACAAAACTGACACCTTTATACAAGGGATCATGTTTGCAATAACCACAACACAAGTAGTCAAAACGCAAACAAAAAGAAACAACTCTTTTTGTTTGCGTTTTGACTGCTTGTGTTTTGTTTTCGTTTTGACTGCTTGTGTTGTGGTTATTGCAGGCATGATGCCTTGTATAGAGATCTCAATACTCTGATAGTGCGCTGTCTTTGAGTTGTACGCCTTTTGGCGTCATCTGGTCCAACACCAATGGAGACTAGGCTCTAAGAAAAGCTGTCTCGGGTGTGGACCAATCAACTTCAAGGACAGTGCATATCATTATCATCATCAGAGTTGTTTCTTTTTGTTTGCATTTTGACTGCTTGTGTTGTGGTTATTGCAGGCATGATGCCTTGTATAGAGGTGTCAGTTGTTGTACCAGTTTTAAGGGTAAAAACCTACTACTACACGGTAGTCTCGGTCGTAATGCGACCCAGTCTCCACCGGGGTTACCGCGACCCACGGAGACTATTTTACAACGACTATTTTTTATTTTACAAGGTAAGGCCCCACTCTCAGCTATGCAGCTCTTTTTCAGAAGTGATCTGGCTATCACAAATGAGAGCTCAACAAAGTGGCTTATCATCAACATCACCACCACCACCATGTGGATATTTTTAGCGGCCAAATCGTGTAATCGCGTGATGCTGATTCTAACTGTGGAGGGGGAAACTACGACAACGGGGAGAGAGAGAGAGAGACACGCAAACTCCAAATATACAGCAGCAGGCGTCAGGGTCAGGATCGAACCCACGACCTCCTGTATACCAGGCGAGGTAGTTAACATCTCCTTGTCACCGTGATGATGATGAGAGAGAGACAGACACGCACACTCCAAATATACAGCAGCAGGCGTCAGGGTCAGGATCGAACCCACGACCTCCTGCAGACCAGGCGAGGTAGTTAACATCTCCTCGCCACCGTGGCGCGGTGTGATGACAGCCGGTGTTCGAGACTAAGAACGGAGCTGCGGTGGACGGAACGCGCCCCGAGATGACGTCCACCATGGAGACGGAGCGGTGAATCCAGCCGGCGTGCAGGAGGTCGTGGATTCCATCTCTACCCTGAAACCTGCTGGATATTTGGAGTTTGCGGTGTGTGTGTCTCTCTCTCTCATCATCATCACGATGGCTAGGAGATGTTAACTACCTCGCCTGGTGTGCAGGAGGTCCTGGGTTCGATCCCAACCCTGACGCCTGCTGCTGTATATTTGGAATTTGCGTGTCTCTTTCTCCCCGTGCTCGCGTGGATTTTTCTCCGGGTTCTCCGGTTTTTTCCCCTCCACATTTACAATCAACGTCACGGGTTTAGACATATTTGGCTGCTAGCAATACATTTCCACGTGACGATGATGATGATAAGCCACACTTGGTTGAGCTGTCATTCGTGATCGCCAGGTCGCTTCTGAAAAACAGCCACAAAGCTCAGTGGGGCCTTATCAGTAAAATAAGGCTTTAAAATAAAGCTTTAAATCGAAATACAGTATACTGTAGGTAAATATGACTACTGCTTCACAACACCATTTACTGGTGGTCGAGAGCTTTCGGAAAATCTTCATCCAGCAGTGGATAGATCATGGCTGCTGCTGGATGATGATGACGACGATGATGATGACGACGATGACGATGATGACGATGATGATGACGATGATGATGATGACGATGATTATGATGACGATGATTATGATGATGACGATTATGACGACGATGACGACGATGACGATGATGACGATGATGACGACGACGATGATGATGATGATGATGACGATGATGACGATGATGATGACGATGACGATGATGACGACGATGACGACAATGATGACGATCATGATGCAAACTGGCCACAGCTAGCGAGTGACGATGTCCTCTCTCTCCGCTGTACTGACTCGGGGTCGTCGGTTTGCCTGACCCTGCCCTGGTGGGTCTGGCAGTGACGTTGTAAAGGCGGAATCGATGTCCCTGTGAAGCGAGATTAATGAGCAGGAGGACAACGACAAAGCCGTTTCGCGCTGGCCGAAGTGTCGATGACAATGTTGCCTCGGTGCCACGGTGCGACCACCAACCACCGGGTTTCGTGGCAAATTCGCTTCAGAGTGGAGCCCGTTCCTAAAACCAACATCGGCGTCGATGTCATCGTCAGCCGCGATGAAGCCACCGGAACAAACCGATGATGGCACGAAAGGAAAATGTTAACGAAACCCTCGAGTCGTGGTGCGACTGTGGCTCATCCAGAACAGGCCGTCACGACACAATGCCAAGAAGGAGACGTCACAGCGATGACGATACTCCACTGACTCCTGACGCCGTTGATAATGTTACTACGCCACTGATGATGTAGTTACTACGTCACTGATGATGTTACTACGCCACTGATGATGTAGTTACTACGTCACTGATGATGTTACTACGCCACTGATGATGTAGTTACTACGTCACTGATGATGTTACTACGCCACTGATGATGTAGTTACTACGTCACTGATAATGTTACTACGCCACTGATGATGTAGTTACTACGTCACTGATGATGTAGTTACTACGTCACTGATAATGTAGTTACTACGTCACTGATAATGTTACTACGTCACTGATAATGTAGTTACAACGTCACTGATAATGTAGTTACTACACCACTGATAATGTAGTTACTATGCCACTGATAATGTAGTTACTATGCCACTGATAATGTAGTTTCTACGCCACTGATAATGTAGTTACTACACCACTGATAATGTAGTTACTATGCCACTGATAATGTAGTTACTACGTCACTGATAATGTAGTTACTACGCCACTGATAATGTAGTTACTACGCCACTGATAATGTAGTTACTACACCACTGATAATGTAGTTACTACGCCACTGATAATGTAGTTACTACGCCACTGATAATGTAGTTACTACACTACTGATAATGTAGCTACTACACCACTGATAATGTAGTCACTACACCACTGATAATGTAGTTACTACACCACTGATAATGTAGCTACTACACAACTGATAATGTAGTCACTACACCACTGATAATGTAGTTACTACACCACTGATAATGTAGTTACTACACCACTGATAATGTAGCTACTACACAACTGATAATGTAGTCACTACACCACTGATAATGTAATAACTACACCACTGATAATGTAGTTACTACACCACTGATAATGTAGTTACTACACCACTGATAATGTAGTTACAACGCCACTGATAATGTAGTTACTACACTACTGATAATGTAGCTACTACACCACTGATAATGTAGTCACTACACCACTGATAATGTAGTTACTACACCACTGATAATGTAGCTACTACACAACTGATAATGTAGTCACTACACCACTGATAATGTAGTTACTACACTACTGATAATGTAGCTACTACACCACTGATAATGTAGTTACTACGCCACAGATAATGTAGTTACTACACCACTGATAATGTAGTTACTACACCACTGATAATGTAATAACTACACCACTGATAATATAGTTACTACACCACTGATAATGTAATAACTACACCACTGATAATGTAGTTACTACGCCACTGATAATGTAGTTACTACGCCACTGATAATGTAGTTACTACGCCACTGATAATGTAATAACTACACCACTGATAATGTAGTTACTACACCACTGATAATGTAGTTACTACGCCACTGATAATGTAGTTACTACACCACTGATAATGTAATTACTACACCACTGATAATGTAGTTACTACGCCACTGATAATGTAGTTACTACACCACTGATAATGGAGTTACTACACCACTGATAATGTAGTTACTACGCCACTGATAATGTAGTTACTACACCACTGATAATGGAGTTACTACACCACTGATAATGTAGTTACTACACCACTGATAATGTAGTTACTACGCCACTGATAATGTAGTTACTACACCACTGATAATTTAGTTACTACACCACTGATAATGTAGTTACTACGCCACTGATAATGTAGTTACTACGCCACTGATAATGTAGTTACTATGCCACAGATAATGTAGTTACTACACCACTGATAATGTAGTTACTATGCCACTGATAATGTGGTTACTACGCCACTGATAATGTCGTTACTACACCACTGATAATGTAGTTGCTACGCCACTGATAATGTAGTTACTACACCACTCATAATGTAGTTACTACACCACTGATAATGTAATAACTACACCATTGATAATGTAGTAACTATGCCACTGATAATGTAGTTACTACACCACTGATAATGTAGTTACTACACCACTGATAATGTAGTTACTACACCACTGATAATGTAGTCACTACGCCACTGATAATGTAATAACTACACCACTGATAATGTAGTCACTACACCACTGATAATGTAGTTACTACGCCACTGATAATGTAGTTACTACGCCACTGATAATGTAATAACTACACCACTGATAATGTAGTTACTATGCCACTGATAATGTAGTTACTACACCACTGATAATGTAGTTACTATGCCACTGATAATGTAGTTACTACACTACTGATAATGTCGTTACTACAGCACTGATAATGTAGTTACTACACCACTGATAATGTAATAACTACACCACTGATAATGTAGTCACTACACCACTGATAATGTAGTCACTACACCACTGATAATGTAATAACTACACCACAGATAATGTAGTCACTACACCACTGATAATGTAGTTACTACGCCACTGATAATGTAGTTACTACGCCACTGATAATGTAATAACTACACCACTGATAATGTAGTTACTAAGCCACTGATAATGTAGTTACTACACCACTGATAATGTAGTTACTATGCCACTGATAATGTAGTTACTACACCACTCATAATGTAGTTACTACACCACTGATAATGTAATAACTACACCATTGATAATGTAGTTACTATGCCACTGATAATGTAGTTACTAAACCACTGATAATGTAGTTACTACACCACTGATAATGTAGTTACTACACCACTGATAATGTAGTCACTACGCCACTGATAATGTAATAACTACACCACTGATAATGTAGTTACTACATCACTGATAATGTAGTTACTACACCACTGATAATGTAATAACTACACCACTGATAATCTAGTTACTACGCCACTGATAATGTAGTTACTACACCACTGATGATCTAATAACTACACCACTGATAATGTAGTCACTACACCACTGATAATGTAGTTACTACACCACTGATAATGTAGTTACTACGCCACTGATAATGTAGTTACTACACCACTGATGATGTAATAACTACACCACTGATAATGTAGTCACTACACCACTGATAATGTAGTTACTACACCACTGATAATGTAGTTACTACGCCACTGATAATGTAGTTACTACACCACTGATAATGTCGTCACTACACCACTGATAATGTAGTTACTACACCACTGATAATGTAGTTACTACGCCACTGATAATGTACTTACTACGCCACTGATAATGTAGTCACTACGCCACTGATAATGTAGTTACTACGCCACTGATAATGTAGTTACTACGCCACTGATAATGTAGTTACTACGCCACTGATAATGTAGTTACTACGCCACTGATAATGTAATTACTACGTCACTGATGATGTAGTTACTACGCCACTGATAATGTAGTCACTACACCACTGATAATGTAGTTACTACGCCACTGATAATGTAGTTACTACGCCACTGATGATGTAGTCACTACACCACTGATAATGTAGTCACTACACCACTGATAATGTAGTCACTACACCACTGATAATGTAGTTACTACGCCACTTATAATGTAGTTACTACACCACTGATAATGTAGTCACTACACCACTGATAATGTAGTTACTACACCACTGATAATGTAGTTACTACACCACTGATAATGTAGTCACTACACCACTGATAATGTAGTTACTACGCCACTGATAATGTAGTCACTACACCACTGATAATGTAGTTACTACACCACTGATAATGTAGTTACTACACCACTGATAATGTAGTTACTACACCACTGATAATGTAGTTACTACACCACTGATAATGTAGTTTACTACGCTACTGATAATGTAGTTACTACGCCACTGATGATGTAGTCACTACACCACTGATAATGTAGTTACTACGCCACTGATAATGTAGTTACTACACCACTGATAATGTAGTTACTACACCACTGATAATGTAGTTACTACGCCACTGATGATGTAGTCACTACACCACTGATAATGTAGTTACTACACCACTGATAATGTAGTTACTACGCCACTGATGATGTAGTCACTACACCACTGATAATGTAGTCACTACACCACTGATAATGTAGTTACTACGCCACTGATAATGTAGTTACTACGCCACTGATGATGTAGTCACTACACCACTGATAATGCAGTCACTACACCACTGATAATGTAGTCACTACACCACTGATAATGTAGTTACTACGCCACTGATAATGTAGTTACTACACCACTGATAATGTAGTTACTACACCACTGATAATGTAGTTACTACACCACTGATAATGTAGTCACTACACCACTGATAATGTAGTTACTACACCACTGATAATGTAGTTACTACACCACTGATAATGTAGTTACTACACCACTGATAATGTAGTTACTACACCACTGATAATGTAGTCACTACACCACTGATAATGTAGTTACTACGCCACTGATAATGTAGTTACTACACCACTGATAATGTAGTCACTACACCACTGATAATGTAGTTACTACACCACTGATAATGTAGTCACTACACCACTGATAATGTAGTTACTACACCACTGATAATGTAGTCACTACACCACTGATAATGTAGTTTACTACGCCACTGATAATGTAGTCACTACACCACTGATAATGTAGTTACTACACCACTGATAATGTAGACACTACACCACTGATAATGTAGTTACTACGCCACTGATAATGTAGTTACTACACCACTGATAATGTAGTCACTACACCACTGATAATGTAGTTACTACACCACTGATAATGTAGTTACTACACCACTGATAATGTAGTTACTACACCACTGATAATGTAGTTACTACACCACTGATAATGTAGTTACTACACCACTGATAATGTAGTTACTACACCACTGATAATGTAGTCACTACACCACTGATAATGTAGTTACTACGCCACTGATAATGTAGTTACTACACCACTGATAATGTAGTCACTACACCACTGATAATGTAGTTACTACACCACTGATAATGTAGTCACTACACCACTGATAATGTAGTTACTACACCACTGATAATGTAGTTACTACACCACTGATAATGTAGTCACTACACCACTGATAATGTAGTTACTACGCCACTGATAATGTAGTTACTACACCACTGATAATGTAGTCACTACACCACTGATAATGTAGTTACTACACCACTGATAATGTAGTCACTACACCACTGATAATGTAGTTACTACACCACTGATAATGTAGTCACTACACCACTGATAATGTAGTTTACTACGCCACTGATAATGTAGTCACTACACCACTGATAATGTAGTTACTACACCACTGATAATGTAGACACTACACCACTGATAATGTAGTTACTACGCCACTGATAATGTAGTTACTACACCACTGATAATGTAGTCACTACACCACTGATAATGTAGTTACTACACCACTGATAATGTAGTTACTACACCACTGATAATGTAGTTACTACACCACTGATAATGTAGTTACTACACCACTGATAATGTAGTTACTACGCCACTGATAATGTAGTTGCTACGCCACTGATGATGTAGTCACTACACCACTGATAATGTAGTTACTACACCACTGATAATGTAGTTACTACACCACTGATAATGTAGTCACTACACCACTGATAATGTAGTTACTACGCCACTGATAATGTAGTTACTACACCACTGATAATGTAGTCACTACACCACTGATAATGTAGTTACTACACCACTGATAATGTAGTTACTACACCACTGATAATGTAGTCACTACACCACTGATAATGTAGTTACTACGCCACTGATAATGTAGTTACTACACCACTGAAAATGTAGTCACTACACCACTGATAATGTAGTTACTACACCACTGATAATGTAGTTACTACACCACTGATAATGTAGTCACTACACCACTGATAATGTAGTCACTACACCACTGATAATGTAGTTACTACACCACTGATAATGTAGTTACTACACCACTGATAATGTAGTCACTACACCACTGATAATGTAGTTACTACACCACTGATAATGTAGTTACTACACCACTGATAATGTTGTCACTACACCACTGATAATGTAGTTACTACGCCACTGATAATGTAGTTACTACACCACTGATAATGTAGTCACTACACCACTGATAATGTAGTTACTACACCACTGATAATGTAGTTACTACACCACTGATAATGTAGTCACTACACCACTGATAATGTAGTTACTACACCACTGATAATGTAGTCACTACACCACTGATAATGTAGTTACTACGCCACTGATAATGTAGTTACTACACCACTGATAATGTAGTCACTACACCACTGATAATGTAGTTACTACACCACTGATAATGTAGTTACTACACCACTGATAATGTAGTCACTACACCACTGATAATGTAGTTACTACTCCACTGATAATGTAGTTACTACAACACTGAAAATGTAGTCACTACACCACTGATAATGTAGTTACTACACCACTGATAATGTAGTTACTACACCACTGATAATGTAGTCACTACACCACTGATAATGTAGTTACTACACCACTGATAATGTAGTTACTACACCACTGATAATGTAGTCACTACACTACTGATAATGTAGTCACTACACCACTGATAATGTAGTTACTACACCACTGATAATGTAGTCACTACACCACTGATAATGTAGCTACTACGTCACTGATAATGTAGTTGCTACACCACTGATAATATACTTACTACGCCACTGATAATGTAGTTACTACGCCACTGATAATGTAGCTACTACGCCACTGATAATGTAGTTAGATAGATAGATCGTTTATTGTCATTGTCACCAGTACAACGAAATTTAAAATGCTCACCAGTCAGGGCATCATTCATAAATTTAAATTAAATAAAACAAGAAAATAAAAATAAAATTAAATGAAAGATAATCAATTTATACTATATATAAAAACAGCCCAAGTATACCCACATACCCACATAAGGTTACATTTTGTCATTGCACATCTCTATTTCACATTCAATTGTAAACACTATTACTTAAAAATGTATTAGCATTATTGAGTGTGGTGATCGCTGTAGGATAAAAGCTCTGTTTGAATCTGTTTGTCCTTGTTTTGACTGATCTGAATCGTCTGCCTGATGGCAACAGCTCAAACAGTGAGTGTCCAGGGTGTGAAGAGTCCTTTAGAATGATCTGTGCTTTTTTGATGCAACGTGAACTGTGTAGTTCTTCCAGTGTGGGGAGATGGCAGCCGGCGATCTTTTGGGCTGTGTTGATGACCCTCTGGAGCGCTTTCCTCTGAGCCACGGTGCAGCTGGTGTACCATACACAGATGCAGTATGTAAGAATGCTCTCGATGGAGGCTCGGTAGAAGGACACCAGCAGTTTCTGTGTGATGTTATTATTCCTGAGAATTCTCAGGAAGTAAAGTCTCTGCTGGGCCTTTTTCAGAAGCTCAGTGCTGTTGGCGCTCCAGGTCAGGCCCTCCCCAATGTGGACTCCCAGGAAGCAGAAGTCTGCCACCCTCTCCACACAGTCCCCGCTGATGATTAGTGGCGGAGTGTCCGTTTTCTTTCTCTTGTAGTCTATTATGAGCTCCTTGGTCTTTGCGGTGTTAAGGAGCAGGTTGTTGCCCCTGCAGTATGCTGTCAGCCGCTCCACCTCGCCCCTGTAGGCAGACTCATCCCCCCCAGAGATGAGCCCCACCACTGTGGTGTCATCAGCAAACTTCACAATGGTGTTGCTATGGTGGACGGCGACGCAGTCATGTGTGTAGAGGGAGTCGAGCAGGGGGCTCAGTACACAGCCCTGGGGGGGCGCCGGTACTGAGGCTCAGGGCTGTGGATGTATGACGGCCCACTCTGACCCTCTGTCTGCGGCCCGAGAGGAAACGATGTATCCACATGCAGGTGGAATGTGGAATCCCCAGGTCGCCCAGTTTTTCCACCAGTTTGTGTGGGAGGATGGTGTTGAACGCAGAACTGTAATCCACGAAGAGCATCCGCACACAGCTCCCCTGCTGCTCCAGGTGTGACAGTGCAGCATGTAGTGCTGCTGTGGCAACGGCGTCCTCCGTGGATCGGTTCGCTCTGTAGGCAAACTGGTGGGGGTCAAGGTTTCGGGGCAAGCTTCCTATGATGTGACTCCGGACCAGTTTTTCAAAGCACTTCATCACCACTGGCGTGAGTGCTACTGGCCGGTAGTCGTTGTAGCTGGAAATGTGGGTTTTTTTGGGCAGGGGGACTATGGTGGAGGACTTTAGGCAGGGTGGTACAGTGGACTGTTCCAGAGACAGGTTGAAAATCCTTGTGAAGACTCCAGCCAGCTCGTCAGCACAGTCCCTCAGCACACGTCCCAGGACGCCATCAGGTCCCGCAGCCTTCCTCGGGTTGACGGCCCGCAGCGTGCGCCTCACCTCCTGCTCCTCTACTGTGAGGTCTAAGCTGCTGTGGACCGTGAGGTTTGGTGATGCTGTCCCTTGTGGTGTCACCTCAACGCGGGCAAAGAAGAGGTTCAACTCCTCTGCCAGAGCGGTGTCACCATCGGCAGCTCCGCGGTTGGCCCTGTAGTTGGTGAGGTGCTGGACTCCCTGCCACACCTGCCTGCTGTCGTTACTGTCCAGGCATTCCTCAATCCTCCTCCTGTAGTCTGCTTTGGCCTCGCGGATGCCTCTCTTCAGGTTAGCTCGGGCTGTGCTGTAGAGAGCTTTGTCTCCGGAGTTGAAGGCGATGTTTCTCTCCTTCAGTTACTACACCACTGATAATGTAGTTACTACGCCACTGATAATGTAGTTACTACTCCACTGATAATGGAGTTACTACGCCAAAACACGACGTATACCAAACTCGACGTATTCCAAAGCGGTAGTATACCGAGGTGTGACTGTAGTTTAATAAAACGTGTTGCTCACTAAGACAACGTCTGTGACTCGGTTTGACTCGCTACAAATGTCCACGTTACGGCGGTGATGATGATGATGGTGATGATGATGGTGATGATGATGGTGATGATGATGGTGATGATGATGGTGATGATGATGGTGATGATGATGGTGATGATGATGGTGGTGATGATGATGGTGATAAGCCCCACTTCGATAATAGTTTTTAGTTACCCTTCTATCTGGCAACAAAACTGACACATTTTTACAAGGAGTCATGTTTGCATAGACCACAATACCTGCAGCCATAATGCAAACAAAAACATAACTCTGATAATGTGCACTGTCCTTGAAGTTGATTGGTCCACACCCGAGACAGCTTTCCTTAGAGCCTAGTCTCACATGGTGTTGGACCAGATGACGCCAAAAGGCGCACAACAAGTTTTGTTGCCAGATAAAAGGGTAAAAAACCAATTATCATATTTTTTACTGGCAAATGAGGTTCCAATGGTGTAAATGCTTGCCCCGAGCTCTCATACTCTGATGGTGCATTGTCTTTGAGTTGTGCGCCTTTTGGCGTCATCTGGTCCAACCCCATGTGAGACTAGGCTCTAGGGAAAGCTGTCTCGGGTGTGGACCAATCAACTTCAAGGACAGTGCATACATTATCACAGTTATGTTTTTTGTTTGCATTATGACTGCAGGTATTGTGGTTTATGCAAACATGACTCCTTGTAAAAAAAGGTGTCAGTTTTGTTGCCAGATAGAAGGGTAAAAAACCAATTATCATATTTTTTACTGGCAAATGAGGTTCCAATGAAGCCCCACTTCGTTGAGCTATCATTTGTGATGGCCAGATCGATTCTGAAAAAAAATCTACATCGCAGTTCAGTGAGGCTTTATCTGGTAAAATGTAATGTTCATCTTCTTGGTTCTCTCGGTAAAGTCACGTAGAAGTAATAAAATAATAAAAAGAAAACATAGAAGGGAAGTAATAAAATAATGAAAAGGAAACATAATAAAATAATATAAATATATTTTATTATGTTTTATTATTATTTTATTATTTCCATTCTACGTGACTTTACCGAAAGAACCAAGAAGATGAATCCCTGCAGTCACGAAAGCTTTAAATCGAAATGTAATGTTTAGTTTTAGTTGAGTATTTCTCGGGCCCTGCACTATGGTTGTTGATTTACTGAAGAAGGATGATGATGGTGGTGGTGGTTTTGATGATGGGAGGGCGTGCGATGGAATTTGTCCTTTTAGGAGTTGGCGTGGCGATGTTTTGTGAAGTTACGGGGTTATTCTTTTATTTGCCAATGTGCGGTGGCAGGAGGATCCAGTTGAAAGTCTGAACAGGTAATGCAATGACACTATGAGACATCTCCTTTACCAGTGGCAAAATATAGTAGTAGGTTTTTACCCTTTCAACTGGTACAAAAACTGACACCTTAATACAAGGCATCATGTTTGCAATAACCGCAACACAAGCAGTCAAAATGCAAACAAAAAGAAGCAACGCTGATAATGATAATGATATGCACTGTCCTTGAAGTTGATTGGTCCACACCCGAGACACCTTTTCTTAGAGCCGAGTCTCCATTGGTGTTGGACCAGATGACGCCAAAAGGCGTACAACTCAAAAACAGCGCACTATCAGAGTACTGAGAGCTCGGGGTAAGAATTTACACTATGAGACCTCCTTTACCAGTGGCAAAATACAGTAGTAGGTTTTTTTGTATAAAGGTGTCCGTTTTTGTACCAATTGAAAGGGTAAAACCCTACTAGTACAGGCAATGCAATTTTGATTAGCACGCGGCTCGTGACGCAAATGCATCTGTGAATAAAGAGCTTCATAGCTCATCAGATTCCTCCATTCTAGATTCTCATTCCGACATGCGATGATGCCGCTTCGATGGTAAGCCCACCGCTCTGTCTCTGATTCTGTTTGTCTCCATGCGAGTCTATGGGTCTCTATGTGAGTCTATGGGTCTCAAGTTGTCTTGTGGTTGTTGTTGTTTAACTTGCATTCCACTGGGATTTTTGCACACAGTGTTGGTGTACGGTGCTTTTTCTGCAATATTTAGATTTTCTGTTTGCACATAGTCACTTTAAGATGTTTTCTTGTTCATGTTTTTGTTTTCTGTTTGTTGCGGTTGCACCCGATTCAAGAGCCGAATGGCTCACAGGACTATACCTAATAAATGAACCTGAACTTGATGTGTTTCTATGCGAGTCTATGGGTCTCTGTCTGAGTCTATTGGTCTCTGTGCGAGTCAATGGGTCTCTGTGTGAGTCTTTGGGTCTCTGTCTGAGTCTATGGGTTTTTGTGTGTGAGTCTATGGGTCTCTGTGCGAGTCAATAGGTGTCTAAGTAAGTCTATGAGTCTCTGTGTGAGTCTCTGGGTCTATGTGTGAGTCTATGATTCTCTGTGTGAGTCTATGGGTGTCTAAGCAAGTCTATGAGTCTCTGTGTGAGTCTCTGGGTCTATGTGTGAGTTTATGACTCTCTGTGTGAGTCTATGGGTGTCTAAGTAAGTCTATGAGTCTCTGTGTGAGTCTATGAGTCTCTGTGTGAGTCTATGACTCTCTGTGTGAGTCTATGGGTGTCTAAGTAAGTCTATGAGTCTCTGTGTGAGTCTCTGGGTCTATGTGTGAGTCTCTGAGTCTCTGTGTGAGTCTATGAGTCTCTGTGTGAGTCTATGAGACCCCGGGGTGTAATCGCTGTGGTTGGGGTTGGCACCCAGGTGGCTAACCCAAGGCTCTCAGCGGTGGCGAATCCGCGTCTCTGAGCTCCGAGTCATCCACAGCACAGGAGACGAGAAGTCGAGGGCCAATTCACCACGTGGCCATGGCCACGCCATCGCACCGGCCGCTTACCTGGCAAGGTCAAAGTGAAAACAGTTGAGTTGTGTTTGTAGATGTTTTGCAAGTTGTTTGTTTACTTTTACAATACTTACATTTCGATTTAAAGCTTCTTTCGTGACTGCAGGGATTCATCTTCTCGGTTCTTTCGGTAAAGTCACGTAGAAGGGAAGTAATAAAATAATAAAAATGAAACATAATAAAATAATTCTCACGACGTTTCGGCCACAACGCAAGCAGCCGTCATCAGGTGAAGGCCAGGTCTGTCGGGGAGACAGCGTCTGAATGAAACACCACCACGCTTGGCAGCGTATATTTAAGCTGGGTTGGAAGGTGGGAAGGAGCGCCTTGACAAAATAATTTGCATATCAAGAGGAATTTAGCATATTTATTGGAAATGCAGATATGCGATTAGTACTACTTATGCCCGTGCATTATGCAGGATTAGCAGCATCAAAGGGAGGGGATAGGGGTAGCACTAATAAAGGGAAGGAATGTTAATAGTATGTAGCTGCAGCAACCAAAACCACCACGTAAACAACTAAAGTATAAACTACATAGTATACTCTACAAAAAGCTGAATTTAGCATATTTATGGGAAATGCAGGTATGTGATTAGTACTACTTGTGAAATGTGTAAGAGGTGGGCGTGTCTCCTGAGTGGGCGTGTCTCTTAAGTGGTGGGCGTGGCTCCTGAGAGATGGGCGTGGCTCCTGAGCGGTGGGCGTGGCTCCTGGGTCGTGGGCGTGGCTCTTGAGTGGTGGGCGTGGCTCGTGAGTGGTGGGCGTGGCTCGTGAGTGGTGGGCGTGGCTCCTGAGCGGTGGGCGTGGTGACGTCAGGGCCGGCGTGTCTATAAGAGGCGGCGGGGCGGGCCGTGGCCGGGTGTCAGCAGCGGCTCTCACGGCTCTCGGCTCCGCCTCTTCCTCCCATCGCAGCCGCCATCAGCAGCAGCAGCAGCGTCATCCTGCTCCTACCTCCTTCCTTCTCGTCGTCGTTCACCTTCGGTGAGGCAGGGGTCGTGGTGGTGGTCTCGTGTGCGCACACAGATAAAGGTCCCCCGTATAGCCTTGAACAGATTTGGGGCAAGTGCTGTTTTAGCGAGCACCTATGGGCTCTAAACACACACACACGGTGCACACACAGATAAAGGTCCCCCGTATAGCCTTGAACAGATTTCGGGCAAGTGCTGTTAGCGAGCACCTGGGCTCTAAACACACACACACACGGTGCACACACACACACACACAGATAAAGGTCCCCCGTATAGCCTTGAACAGATTTGGGGCAAGTGCTGTTAGTGAGCGCCTATGGGCTCTAAACACACACACAAACAGAGATAAAGGTCCCCCGTATAGCCTTGAACAGATTTGGGGCAAGTGCTGTTAGCGAAGAGCACCTGTGCCCGGCCTTCATGGCACAGGATGGGATGGGTGGGTGGCCAGCACCACGCCCGGCCGCCTTTGTCTCCCTTGTGGCGATGTCTACTGCACACCGCGCCAGGCTACTCATCATTTGAGCCCTGGGAATCCAACTCGGGTCGCCGGGTTCGTAGCGCAGCGCGCTAACCGCTGCACCACCGCTCCCCCCCCCATGTCAAACGCTCGCCTGCACACCAAAGAAAAAGGTTCCCCCCCAGCGTAGCCTTCACGGACTGTTGGGGCAAGTGCTGTCGGCGAGAACCACCTATGCACAACAACAATCGCCGTCCGCTGCTGTGTGGCGGTGACCTCACCACGGCGCGTGTGCCAGGCTAGGTGCACCTGGTTAGGCATATTCGGTCACGTTCGCACTCGCTTGGGCGAATACACAAATGCAAAGATCCCCCTCACCCCGTGTAGCCCACACAGGCTGTTGGGGCAAGTGCTCTTGGCGAGCCCCACTTGAAGGTCGTTTACGGCTGAGTCGACCTAGAGGGGAGACGGGGTAGAGGGGAGGTCTCCCCACTGAGTGTTGGCCGTGAGTGCGGGAGTCGAACTCGGGTCGCCGGGTTCGTTTAGCCCACGATCGGTGGCGCTCTTCTGTCTTGAGAGAGTTGGGGGGGGGAATTCCACGTTCCTGTGGCGGGTCCAAGAAGTGCTTCGCGCATTGCTGGAGGCGGTGTGCTCGCTGTCCCACGCCGTCAAATGCTGGCGTCATCACCACCATCATCATCATCATCGTCATCTTCATCATCATCAACCATGCCCAGTCCACTGCTGGTTGGTGGCCTACGTGCCAGCAACGGAGGCGGTGATTTGGGTGTCGTTAAACATTTACAGGCGTGAGATGGGTCGCGGAGTTTGCGTGTGTAGGTGTGTGTGTGTGGCTCTGTGTGTGCGTGTGTGTGTCTCTCTGTGCGTGTGGCTCTGTGTGCGTGTGTGGGTCGGTGTGTGTGTGTGTAGGTGAGTCTGTGTGTGTGTGTCTGTGGCTCTGTGTGTGTGTGTCTCTGTGTGTTGCTCTGTGTGTGTGTAGGTGTGTGTGTGTGTGTGTCTCTCTCTCTGTGTTTGTGGCTCTGTGTGTGTGTGTGGCTCTGTGTGTGTGTTGCTCTGTGTGTGTAGTGTGTGTGTGGCTCTGTGTGTGTGTGGCTCTGTGTGTGTGTGGCTCTGTGTGTGTGTTGCTCTGTGTGTAGTGTGTGTGTGGCTCTGTGTGTGTGTGTTGCTCTGTGTGTGTGTGTGTGGCTCTGTGTGTGTCTGTGTAAACAGTGACTGTGTGTGTGTGTAGTGTGTGTGACTCTGTGTGTGTGTGTAAACAGTGACTGTGTGTGTAGTGTGGGTTTCCAGTTTGTTTTGGTTGACCAGGTGAGTGAGATCTCGAGTGACCGGGATAGTCGCTTTTCAAGAGAGACCCTGGGTCTGTGTGTGTGTAGGGGTGTGTGTGGGTGTGTACGTGTGTGTACGTGTGTGTGTGGGTGTGTCCGTGTGTGGGTGTGTATAGGTCCGTCTATGTGTGGGTGTGTATGGGTCTGTGGGTGTGTACGTGTGTGTATGGGTCTGTCTGTGTGTGGGTGTGTTGTATGGGTATGTGTGTGGGTGTGTACGTGTGTATATAGGTCAGTCTGTGTGTGGGTGTGTGGGTGTTTGTATAGGTCAGTCAGTGTGTGTGTAGGTCTGTGTGTGTGTTTAGATCTGTGTGTGTGTAGGTGTGTTTAGATCTGTGTGTGTGTAGGTGTGTTTAGGTCTGTGTGTGTGTAGGTGTGTTTAGGTCTGTGTGTAGGTGTGTAGGTGTGTGTTTGTTGTGGGGAGCGGTAGTGTAGCGGTTAGCGCGCTGCGCTATGATCCCGGCGACACGGGTTCGATTCCCGCTCACGGCCAACACCAGTGACGATTATCTGAACCGGTCCCGGGCCTCCCCTAGGTCGACTCAGCCTCAAATGAGTACCTGGTGTGGTGTGTAAAAATTGCCACTGGGGAGACAAAGGTGGCCGGGCGTGGTGCTGGCCACCCACCCCCTCGTGTACCGTTCCGGCCTTCATAAGTGCTCGCTAACAGCACTTATTT
Source organism: Lampetra planeri (assembly GCF_965212315.1). NCBI lineage: Eukaryota > Metazoa > Chordata > Hyperoartia > Petromyzontiformes > Petromyzontidae > Lampetra > Lampetra planeri. The sequence continues at coordinate 301,252 of NW_027613904.1, forward strand.
TTGTGTAGGTCAGTGTGTGTGTGTAGGTCAGAGAAGACAAAATCGACCTCTCTTATTTACAGGACGCATCGCCCTCCGGGGTCGTGTGCCGCTCCGCCCTCAATAGTCGCTCGCAACCAACACTTGCCCCAACAGCCCGTGTAGGCTATACGGGGGATCTTTACATGTGTGTGTGTAGGTCCCGACCTTCATAGGTGCTGCTGCTCAGAGGTCGCAACCGGGTACCCGACACCCGTACCCTACCCGACACCCGTACCCTACCCGATACCCGGCTACCCGGGTACCGTTTGTGACCCTGGTGCGGCCGGGTACGGGTAGGCCGTGAGTCACTGGTGAGTCACCGTTTGTCACTCATTTCCCAACGTCTTGTCTCTTCTCACAATTCAAGTTCCTAGAATCAACCCACCCGCGCCTGCAACATGGCTTCATCCCAGAGGTCGCAATCAGGTACCCGTACTCTACCCGTACCCGGCCGGGCAGGGGTACCCGTTTGCGACCCTGGTGCGGCCGGGTACGGGTAAGGAATCAAAACCCGTTTGCGACCTCTCCTGCTGCTACTCTATAGCAGCACTTGCCCCTACAGCCTGTTAAAGGCTACACGGGGGACCTTAGTCTTGTGTTTGTATCGTTATATACCCTTGGAGGTGGCCGCCCTCCAGCAACAGCGGAGAAGCGACGCTCACAACAACGAGCGGAGCGCCGGGCGGATAAAATGCAGCAAGTTGGCACGGTGGCTTGCGCATCTGCCGGTCATCTCAGTCGGTGAACCCCATGGCACCACCTGGGTCTGCCCCGTGACCCAGGTGGCGAGTCTTCACGCGGTGGCCTCAACGTGCACCTAGCCCGGCACAAGCGCCGCTTCGTGGCGAATGGCCGCTGTTGTGTGTGGGTGTCTACGTGTACGCAAGTGCGTTTGGGTCGAGGTGGGAGGAGCGGTGGTGCAGCGGTTAGCGCGCTGCGCTACGAACCCGGCGACCCTCAAGGTTCGATTCCCACCCACGGCCCAACGCCAGTGACCATTGTCTGAACCGATCCTGGGCCTGCTCCCCTAGGTCGACTCAGCCTCAAATGAGCACCTGGTGTGGTGTGTAGTAAACATCGCCACTGGGGAGACAAAGGCGGTTGGGCGTGGTGCTGGCCACCCACCCCCTCGTGTGCTGTGCCTGCCCTTTAATAGGTGCTCGCTAACAGCACTTGCCCCTACAGTCTGTATTTGTAGGTTGGTGTGACCATGTATACGTGTGGGTCGGTGTACGTGTGGGTCATTGTGATTGTGTGTGGGTCATTGTGATTGTGTGTGGGTCATTGTGATTGTGTGTGTGTGGGGGGGGTTATTGTGTGTGTGTGTGTGTCATTGTGTGATAGTGTGTGCGCGTGTGGGTGTGTGTGTAGGTCAGTGTGTGTAGGTCAGTGTGTGTAGGTCAGTATGTGTAGGTCAGTGTGGGTGTGGAGGTCAGTGTGGGTGTAGGTCATTGTGTGTGTGGGTCAGTGGGTCAGTGTGTGTGGTGTGTATGTAGGTGTGGGTCAGTGTGTGTGTAGGTCAATGTGTGTGTGTGGGTCAGTGTGTGTGTGTGCGCGTGTGGCTCAGTGTGTGTGTAGGTAGGTCAGTGTGAGTGTATGTGCGTGTGTGTAGGTCAGTGTGGGTGTGGGTCAGTGTGTGTGGGTGTGGGTCGGTGTGTGTGGGTGTGGGTCAGTGTGTGTGTGTAGGTCATTGTGTGTGTGTGTAGGTCGGTGAGACAAAATTTCCCTCGCTGATTTACAGGCTGCATCACCCTCGGGTCGCGTGCCGTTCCCGCCTTTGAATAGGAGCTCGCTAACAGCACTTGCCCTAACAGTTTGCTCAGGACATAGGGGGGGGGGGATCTTTGTGTGTGTGCAAGTCGAGTCTGGTACGTGTGTGTGTATGTATACAATGACCGTACGTGCAGTGTGCGTGTTTTGTAGGCGAGAGAGACGAAGCGTAGACGATATTCACCTAATCCCCCACTCCAGTAGGTCTGCGTGCCGTGCCCCCGGCCTTAATAGGCGCTCGCAGACAATCCCGCGTTCTCTGCAAGTCTCAACTCCATCGCATTCCATGCGCCTCTGCTGCTGCTGCTTCTGTTGTTGTTATTGCAGCCAAACCACAGGGGACCTAGTGGCCTCCCCTGCCCCTGAAACCAGAATTTCTCGTTCCCTGGATTCGTGAGAAACTGGGCACACAATACCACTAGTCAGCCTGCACTACCACCACTGGTCACCCTGCACTACTACCACTAGTCACCCTGCACTACCACTACTAGTCACCCTGCACTACCACTACTAGTCACCCTGCACTACCACTACTAGTCACCCTGCACTACCACTACTAGTCACCCTGCACTACCACCACTAGTCACCCTGCACTACCATCACTAGTCACCCTGCACTACCACCACTAGTCACCCTGCACTACCACCACTAGTCACCCTGCACTACCACTAGTCACCCTGCACTACCACCACTGGTCACCCTGCACTACTACCACTAGTCACCCTGCACTACCACCACTGGTCACCCTGCACTACCACTACTAGTCACCCTGCACTACCACCACTCGTCACCCTGCACTACCACCACTAGTCACCCTGCACTACCACTACTAGTCACCCTGCACTACCACCACTAGTCACCCTGCACTACCACCACTAGTCACCCTGCACTACCACCACTAGTCACCCTGCACTACCACCACTAGTCACCCTGCACTACCACCACTAGTCACCCTGCACTACCACCACTAGTCACCCTGCACTACCACCACTAGTCACCCTGCACTACCACCACTAGTCACCCTGCACTACCACTAGTCACCCTGCACTACCACCACTGGTCACCCTGCACTACTACCACTAGTCACCCTGCACTACCACCACTAGTCACCCTGCACTACCACTACTAGTCACCCTGCACTACCACCACTCGTCACCCTGCACTACCACCACTAGTCACCCTGCACTACCACTACTAGTCACCCTGCACTACCACCACTAGTCACCCTGCACTACCACCACTCGTCACCCTGCACTACCACCACTAGTCACCCTGCACTACCACCACTAGTCACCCTGCACTACCACTACTAGTCACCCTGCACTACCACCACTAGTCACCCTGCACTACCACCACTCGTCACCCTGCACTACCACCACTAGTCACCCTGCACTACCACCACTAGTCACCCTGCACTACCACCACTAGTCACCCTGCACTACCACTAGTCACCCTGCACTACCACTAGTCACCCTGCACTACCACCACCGGTCACCCTGCACTACCACCACCGGTCACCGTGCACTACCACCACCGGTCACCCTGCACTACCACCACTAGTCACCCTGCACTACCACCACTAGTCACCCTGCACTACCACCACTAGTCACCCTGCACTACCACCACTAGTCACCCTGCACTACCACCACTAGTCACCCTGCACTACCACCACCGGTCACCCTGCACTACACCACTAGTCACCCTGCACTACCACTAGTCACCCTGCACTACCACTAGTCACCCTGCACTACCACCACCAGTCACCCTGCACTACCACCACCAGTCAGCCTGCACTACCACCACTAGTCAGCCTGCACTACCACCACTGGTCACCCTGCACTACCACCACTGGTCACCCTGCACTACCACCACTGGTCACCCTGCACTACCACCACTGGTCACCCTGCACTACCACCACTGGTCACCCTGCACTACCACCACTGGTCACCCTGCACTACCACCACTGGTCACCCTGCACTACCACCACTGGTCACCCTACACTACCACCACTGGTCACCCTGCACTACCACCACTGGTCACCCTGCACTACCACCACTGGTCACCCTGCACTACCACCACTGGTCACCCTGCACTACCACCACTGGTCACCCTGCACTACCACCACTGGTCACCCTGCACTACCACCACCAGGATGGAGACAAAGGCGGCCGGGCGTGATGACGCTGCCCCTCCCACCCCTCCCCCTCGTGCCCCTTGCCCAGCCGACGTAGGTGCTACTCGCTAACAGCACTTGCCCCAGCAGTCTGTTAAGGCTATGCGGGGGATCTTTATCTGTGTGTTGATCACTAAGTGCGAGTGTGTGTGTGTCTGTGTGTGTGTTAATGAGTGTGGGTCTGTGTGTGTGTCTGTGTGTGTCTGTTTGTCAATGAGTGTGGGTCTGTGTGTGTGTGTGTTATTGAGTGTGGGACTGTGTGTGTGTGTTAATGAGTGTGAGTGTGTTTGTCAATGGGGAGCGGGGGGGTGCCAGGGGGTGGGTGGGGGGGTGATTGTGATGTGTAACCACAATGAAAATATTTGGCGGTGTAGATTTTAAAAAAAATTGTTATCAAATTTTGGGTAAAATTTTAGTGAATAAACGCGCGCATCTTTATAATCCAGCGGTGGATTGATCGTGGCTGATGATGATGATGGTTGTAGTACGGAGCTGCGCACACACACACATACACGCGGTCACTATTATAGCCTGTAACAGACCGCTGGGGCAAGTGCTGTTAGCGAGCACCTAATGAAGTCCGGCACGGCACACGAGGGGATGGGTGGCCAGCACCACGCCCGGCCGCCTTTGTCTCCCCAGTGGCGATGTTTACCACACAACCGCTGCACCAGCTACTCGTTTAAGGCTGAGTCGACCTAGCCCGTGCACACACACACACTCCCGCACGTACGCGTTGTTGATCACAGAGCGAGCCCCCCCCCCCCCGACTCCTTGCCCCCCACTTCGTGAGCTCCTGTGACAGCGCCGCCGTGTAATTCTAGCGGAGCGAGCGACGTGGAGAGGGGGGCACGCTCGCACACCCTCGATCGGCGCGCGGCCGCCTCGTCTCGTCTGGCTCCGACCTTTTGCCAAGAGGCTATTTTTGAGATGGCACGCCGCCCACCGAGGGTTATTCACGGCACGCGTGTGTGTGGTGTACGTGTGGTTCGTGTGCGTGTCTGCCCGCACATACAGTCGGTGCATCCGTCGGTCATCCTTCAGTTCTTTCCTTTAGAACTGATTTAAGTTTTTTTAAGTTTTTGTTGTCCGTCACCCCCCACCCCAGCACCTTTGATTTAGCGCAGTTGGTTACATACGGTGCTAAAGAAATTCAACATGCGCACTGCACGTAGACTCAACACTACCCATAGACTCAGCGCTGCACGTAGACTCAGCACTAACCCATAGACTCAACACTGCCCATAGACTCAACACTGCCCATAGACTCAACACTACCCATAGACTCAACACTACCCATAGACTCAACACTGCCCATAGACTCAACACTGCCCATAGACTCAACACTACCCATAGACTCAACACTACCCATAGACTCAACACTGCCCATAGACTCAACACTGCCCATAGACTCAACACTGCCCATAGACTCAACACTGCCCATAGACTCAACACTCTACCATAGACTCAACACTGCCCATAGACTCAACACTGCCCATAGACTCAACACTGCCCATAGACTCAACACTGCCCATAGACTCAACACTCTACCATAGACTCAACACTGCCCATAGACTCAACACTGCCCATAGACTCAACACTGCCCATAGACTCAACACTGCCCATAGACTCAACACTCTACCATAGACTCAACACTGCCCATAGACTCAACACTGCCCATAGACTCAACACTACCCATAGACTCAACACTGCCCGTAGACTCAGCACTGCCCATAGACTCAACACTGCCCATAGACTCAACACTCTACCATAGACTCAACACTGCCCATAGACTCAACACTGCCCATAGACTCAACACTGCCCATAGACTCAACACTGCCCATAGACTCAACACTCTACCATAGACTCAACACTGCCCATAGACTCAACACTGCCCATAGACTCAACACTGCCCATAGACTCAACACTACCCATAGACTCAACACTGCCCGTAGACTCAGCACTGCCCATAGACTCAACACTGCCCGTAGACTCAACTCTGCACCTCCGATTTAGCACGCTTTGCTACGTACGGTGCAAAAGAAGGTCTGCATCCAGTGGGTCAACCCCATGCCACGCTGGGACTGTCCACGTGACCTCCCCGCCTGCGAGCCTTCCTCGCACGTCACGCAGTCGACCCGCGGTGCACCTAGCCTGGCACATCCGTGAACCCGGGGGTGGGCAAACCCGCGGCTCCGGAAACACCGCGGCTTTTTGACTGCCCCCCCGCCCCCCCCTTTTTGCGGGCAGCCGTTTAAAACAACAACAACAACAACAACACAGAAATATTAAATTTGAACGCAAAGATTGCAATCAATTCGTGCAACGTCACGGTGAATGAGGGTCACTCTGGAACGACCAGGACATTCCACAGTGACTCCCATGCACCGATGAATTGATTGTCATCTTTGCGTTAAAATTAAGTTTAAGATTTGATTGTTGTTGTTGTTGTTGTTGCTCATCCACCCACCTTGTGTGCCGTGCCCGGCCTTGGTAGGTGCTGCTGCTCGCTAACAGCACTTGCCCCAACAGTTAAGGCTATACGGGGGATCTTTGTCTTTGTGTGCGTGTGTGTCTGTCAATGAGTGTGGGTGTGTGTATGCCAATGAGTGTGTGTCAATATCTTTGTGTGTGTCAATGACTGACTCTGTGTGTGTGTCAAACTGTTTTGATTAAAAAGTAACTAAGGTGGTGGTGGGGGGCAACTACAGAGACAGCAGTTTGTTCCGTCACCTATTTTATTTAAGTCGGAATGTCTGTCTGTTGAGGTGTCTCTGTAGAGGTATTGTCTATTGAGGTGTCTCTGTAGGGGTATTGTCTGTTGAGGTGTCTCTGTAGGGGTATTGTCTGTTGAGGTGTCTCTGTAGGGGTATTGTCTGTTGCTGTGTCTCTGTAGGGGTATTGTCTGTTGCTGTGTCTCTGTAGGGGTATTGTCTGTTGCTGTGTCTCTGTAGGGGTATTGCCTGTTGAGGTGTCTCTGTAGGGGTATTGTCTGTTGAGGTCTCTCTGTAGGGGTATTGTCTGTTGAGGTGTCTCTGTAGGGGTATTGTCTGTTGCTGTGTCTCTGTAGGGGTATTGCCTGTTGAGGTGTCTCTGTAGGGGTATTGTCTGTTGAGGTCTCTCTGTAGGGGTATTGCCTGTTGAGGTGTCTCTGTAGGGGTATTGTCTGTTGAGGTGTCTCTGTAGGGGTATTGCCTGTTGAGGTGTCCCTGTAGGGGTATTGCCTGTTGAGGTGTCTCTGTAGGGGTATGGCCTGTTGAGGTGTCTCTGTAGGGGTATTGTCTGTTGAGGTGTCTCTGTAGAGGTATTGTCTGTTGAGGTGTCTCTGTAGAGGTATTGTCTGTTGAGGTGTCTCTGTAGGGGTATTGTCTGTTGAGGTGTCTCTGTAGGGGTATTGCCTGTTGAGGTGTCTCTGTAGGGGTATTGTCTGTTGAGGTGTCTCTGTAGGGGTATTGTCTGTTGAGGTGTCTCTGTAGGGGTATTGCCTGTTGAGGTGTCTCTGTAGGGGTATTGTCTGTTGAGGTGTCTCTGTAGGGGTATTGTCTGTTGAGGTGTCTCTGTAGGGGTATTGCCTGTTGAGGTGTCTCTGTAGGGGTATTGTCTGTTGAGGTCTCTCTGTAGGGGTATTGTCTGTTGAGGTGTCTCTGTAGGGGTATTGTCTGTTGAGGTGTCTCTGTAGGGGTATTGCCTGTTGAGGTGTCTCTGTAGGGGTATTGTCTGTTGAGGTGTCTCTGTAGGGGTATTGTCTGTTGAGGTGTCTCTGTAGGGGTATTGTCTGTTGAGGTGTCTCTGTAGGGGTATTGTCTGTTGAGGTGTCTCTGTAGGGGTATTGCCTGTTGAGGTGTCTCTGTAGGGGTATTGTCTGTTGAGGTGTCTCTGTAGGGGTATTGTCTGTTGAGGTGTCTCTGTAGGGGTATTGCCTGTTGAGGTGTCTCTGTAGGGGTATTGTCTGTTGAGGTCTCTCTGTAGGGGTATTGTCTGTTGAGGTGTCTCTGTAGGGGTATTGTCTGTTGAGGTGTCTCTGTAGGGGTATTGTCTGTTGAGGTGTCTCTGTAGGGGTATTGCCTGTTGAGGTGTCTCTGTAGGGGTATTGTCTGTTGAGGTGTCTCTGTAGGGGTATGGTCTGTTGAGGTGTCTCTGTAGGGGTATTGTCTGTTGAGGTGTCTCTGTAGGGGTATGGTCTGTGAGGTGTCTCTGTAGGGGTATGGTCTGTTGAGGTGTCTCTGTAGGGGTATGGTCTGTTGAGGTGTCTCTGTAGGGGTATTGTCTGTTGAGGTGTCTCTGTAGGGGTATTGTCTGTTGAGGTGTCTCTGTAGGGGTATTGTCTGTTGAGGTGTCTCTGTAGGGGTATTGTCTGTTGAGGTGTCTCTGTAGGGGTATTGTCTGTTGAGGTGTCTCTGTAGGGGTATGGTCTGTTGAGGTGTCTCTGTAGGGGTATGGTCTGTGAGGTGTCTCTGTAGGGGTATTGTCTGTTGAGGTCTCTCTGTAGGGGTATTGTCTGTTGAGGTGTCTCTGTAGGGGTATTGTCTGTTGAGGTGTCTCTGTAGGGGTATTGCCTGTTGAGGTGTCTCTGTAGGGGTATTGTCTGTTGAGGTGTCTCTGTAGGGGTATTGTCTGTTGAGGTGTCTCTGTAGGGGTATTGTCTGTTGAGGTGTCTCTGTAGGGGTATTGTCTGTTGAGGTGTCTCTGTAGGGGTATTGTCTGTTGAGGTGTCTCTGTAGGGGTATGGTCTGTTGAGGTGTCTCTGTAGGGGTATGGTCTGTTGAGGTGTCTCTGTAGGGGTATGGTCTGTTGAGGTGTCTCTGTAGGGGTATGGTCTGTTGAGGTGTCTCTGTAGGGGTATGGTCTGTTGAGGTGTCTCTGTAGGGGTATGGTCTGTTGAGGTGTCTCTGTAGGGGTATTGCCTGTTGAGGTGTCTCTGTAGGGGTATGGTCTGTTGAGGTGTCTCTGTAGGGGTATGGTCTGTTGAGGTGTCTCTGTAGGGGTATGGTCTGTTGAGGTGTCTCTGTAGGGGTATTGCCTGTTGAGGTGTCTCTGTAGGGGTATGGTCTGTTGAGGTGTCTCTGTAGGGGTATGGTCTGTTGAGGTGTCTCCTGTAGGGGTATGGTCTGTTGAGGTGTCTCTGTAGGGGTATTGCCTGTTGAGGTGTCTCTGTAGGGGTATGGTCTGTTGAGGTGTCTCTGTAGGGGTATTGTCTGTTGAGGTGTCTCTGTAGGGGTATTGCCTGTTGAGGTGTCTCTGTAGGGGTATGGTCTGTTGAGGTGTCTCTGTAGGGGTATTGTCTGTTGAGGTGTCTCTGTAGGGGTATTGTCTGTTGAGGTGTCTCTGTAGGGGTATTGTCTGTTGAGGTGTCTCTGTAGGGGTATTGCCTGTTGAGGTGTCCCTGTAGGGGTATTGCCTGTTGAGGTGTCTCTGTAGGGGTATGGCCTGTTGAGGTGTCTCTGTAGGGGTATTGTCTGTTGAGGTGTCTCTGTAGGGGTATTGTCTGTTGAGGTGTCTCTGTAGGGGTATTGTCTGTTGAGGTGTCTCTGTAGGGGTATTGTCTGTTGAGGTGTCTCTGTAGGGGTATTGTCTGTTGAGGTGTCTCTGTAGGGGTATTGTCTGTTGAGGTGTCTCTGTAGGGGTATTGTCTGTTGAGGTGTCTCTGTAGGGGTATTGCCTGTTGAGGTGTCTCTGTAGGGGTATTGCCTGTTGAGGTGTCTCTGTAGGGGTATTGTCTGTTGAGGTGTCTCTGTAGGGGTATTGTCTGTTGAGGTGTCTCTGTAGGGGTATTGTCTGTTGAGGTGTCTCTGTAGGGGTATTGTCTGTTGAGGTGTCTCTGTAGGGGTATTGTCTGTTGAGGTGTCTCTGTAGGGGTATTGTCTGTTGAGGTGTCTCTGTAGGGGTATTGTCTGTTGAGGTGTCTCTGTAGGGGTATTGTCTGTTGAGGTGTCTCTGTAGGGGTATTGCCTGTTGAGGTGTCCCTGTAGGGGTATTGCCTGTTGAGGTGTCTCTGTAGGGGTATTGTCTGTTGAGGTGTCTCTGTAGGGGTATTGCCTGTTGAGGTGTCTCTGTAGGGGTATGGTCTGTTGAGGTGTCTCTGTAGGGGTATGGTCTGTTGAGGTGTCTCTGTAGGGGTATGGTCTGTTGAGGTGTCTCTGTAGGGGTATGGTCTGTTGAGGTGTCTCTGTAGGGGTATGGTCTGTTGAGGTGTCTCTGTAGGGGTATGGTCTGTTGAGGTGTCTCTGTAGGGGTATGGTCTGTTGAGGTGTCTCTGTAGGGGTATTGCCTGTTGAGGTGTCTCTGTAGGGGTATGGTCTGTTGAGGTGTCTCTGTAGGGGTATTGTCTGTTGAGGTGTCTCTGTAGGGGTATTGCCTGTTGAGGTGTCTCTGTAGGGGTATTGTCTGTTGAGGTGTCTCTGTAGGGGTATGGTCTGTTGAGGTGTCTCTGTAGGGGTATTGTCTGTTGAGGTGTCTCTGTAGGGGTATGGTCTGTTGAGGTCTCTCTGTAGGGGTATTGTCTGTTGAGGTGTCTCTGTAGGGGTATGGTCTGTGAGGTGTCTCTGTAGGGGTATTGTCTGTTGAGGTGTCTCTGTAGGGGTATGGGTCTGTGAGGTGTCTCTGTAGGGGTATGGTCTGTTGAGTCTCTGTAGGGGTATGGTCTGTTGAGGTGGCTCTGTAGGGGTATGGTCTGTTGAGGTGTCTCTGTAAGGGTATTGTCTGTTGAGGTGTCTCTGTAGGGGTATTGCCTTGTTGAGGTGTCTCTGTAGGGGTATGGTCTGTTGAGGTGTCTCTGTAGGGGTATGGTCTGTTGAGGTGTCTCTGTAGGGGTATGGTCTGTTGAGGTGTCTCTGTAGGGGTATTGCCTGTTGAGGTGTCTCTGTAGGGGTATGGGTCTGTTGAGGTGTCTCTGTAGGGGTATTGGTCTGTTGAGGTGTCTCTGTAGGGGTATGGCCTGTTGAGGTGTCTCTGTAGGGGTATGGTCTGTTGAGGTGTCTCTGTAGGGGTATTGTCTGTTGAGGTGTCTCTGTAGGGGTATTGCCTGTTGAGGTGTCTCTGTAGGGGTAGGTCTGTTGAGGTGTCTCTGTAGGGGTATTGTCTGTTGAGGTGTCTCTGTAGGGGTATTGCCTGTTGAGGTGTCTCTGTAGGGGTATTGTCTGTTGAGGTGTCTCTGTTAGGGGTATGGTCTGTTGAGGTGTCTCTGTAGGGGTATTGTCTGTTGAGGTGTCTCTGTAGGGGTATTGTCTGTTGAGGTGTCTCTGTAGGGGTATTGCCTGTTGAGGTGTCTCTGTAGGGGTATTGTCTGTTGAGGTCGTCTCTGTAGGGGTATGTCTAGTGAGGTGTCTCTGTAGGGGTATTGTCTGTTGAGGTGTCTCTGTAGGGGTATTGCCTGTTGAGGTGTCTCTGTAGGGGTATTGTCTGTTGAGGTGTCTCTGTAGGGGTATTGTCTGTGAGGTGTCTCTGTAGGGGTATTGCCTGTTGAGGTGTCTCTGTAGGGGTATTGTCCTGTTGAGGTGTCTCTGTAGGGGTATTGTCTGTTGAGGTGTCTCTGTAGGGGTATTGTCTGTTGAGGTTCTCTGTAGGGTATTGGCCTGTTGAGGTGTCTCTGTAGGGGTATTGTCTGTTGAGGTGTCTCTGTAGGGGTATTGCCTGTTGAGGTGTCTCTAGGGGTATTGTCTGTTGAGAGTGTCTCTGTAGGGGTATTGTCTGTTGAGGTGTCTCTGTAGGGTATTGCCTGTTGAGGTGTCTCTGTAGGGTATTGCCTGTTGAGGTGTCTCTGTAGGGGTATTGTCTGTTGAGGTGTCCTCTGTAGGGGTATTGTCTGTTGAGGTGTCTCTGTAGGGGTATTGCCTGTTGAGGTGTCTCTGTAGGGGTATTGCCTGTTGAGGTGTCTCTGTAGGGGTATTGCCTGTTGAGGTGTCTCTGTAGGGGTATGGCCTGTTGAGGTGTCTCTGTAGGGGTATTGCCTGTTGAGGTGTCTCTGTAGGGTATTGCCTGTTGAGGTGTCTCTGTAGGGGTATTGCCTGTTGAAGGTG
>NW_027613905.1:0-32141 GCF_965212315.1 Lampetra planeri
TAGTAGTAGCATCATCATCATCATCAGTAGTAGTATCATCATCATCAGTAGTAGTGTCATCATCATCAGTAGTAGTATCATCATCATCATCATCAGTATTAGCACTCACTCACTCACCACTCACTCACCCACTCACTCACCCACTCACCACTCACTCACCCACTCACCCACCCACTCACCACTCACTCACCCACTCACTCACCACTCACCCACTCACTCACCCACCCACTCACCACTCACTCACCACTCACTCACCACTCACTCACCCACTCACCCACTCACTCACCACTCACTCACCACTCACTCACCACTCACCCACTCACTCACCCACCCACCCACTCACCACTCACTCACCACTCACTCACTCACCACTCACTCACAACTCACTGACTCACTCACCCACTCACCCACCCACCCACTCACCACTCACTCACCCACTCACTCACCCACCCACTCACCACTCACTCACCCACTCACTCACCCACCCACTCACCACTCACTCACCCACTCACTCACCCACCCACTCACCACTCACTCACCCACTCACTCACCACTCACTCACCACTCACTCACAACTCACTGACTCACTCACCCACTCACCCACCCACCCACTCACCACTCACTCACTCACCCACTCACTCACCACTCACTCACCACTCACTCACAACTCACTGACTCACCCACTCACCCACCCACCCACTCACCACTCACTCACTCACTCACCCACCCACCCACTCACCACTCACTCACCACTCACCACTCACTCACCACTCACCCACTCACTCACTCACTCACCTTACTCACTCACTCACCACTCACCCACTCACTCACCACTCACTCACTCACCCACTCACCCACCCACTCACCCACCCACTCACTCACCCAGCCACCCACCCACTCACCCACCCACTCACTCACTCACTCACTCACCCACTCACCCACCCACCCACTCACTCACTCACTCACCCACCCACCCACTCACCACTCACTCACCCACCCACCCACCCACTCACCACTCACTCACCACTCACCCACCCACTCACTCACTCACTCACCTTACTCACCCACTCACTCACCCACTCATTCACTCACTCACCCACTCACTCACTCACCCACTCACCACTCACCACTCACTCACCACTCACCACTCACCACTCAATCACCACTCACCCACTCACTCACTCACTCACCCACTCACTCACTCACCACTCACCTTACTGACCACTCACTCACTCACCACTCACCTCACCACCTTGTGACCGTATTCGTTATCCCAGCCGAACTCGGGGTGACCTCTGCGCTTGCCCAGGACGACTTTGCCGCCGGGAATGTCCACCACGTCACCAGCAGGAACTCCACCACCTGGAGAAGACACCGTGTAGGTGAGTGAGCCACTCACCCACTCACCAACTCACCCACCCACTCACTCACTCACTCACCCACTCACTCACCCACTCACCCACCCACCCACCCACCCACTCACTCACCCACTCACCCACCCACCCACTCACTCACCCACCCACTCACTCATCCACCCACCCACTCACCCACTCACCCACTCACCCACTCACCCACCCACCCCATCCACCCACTCACTCATCCACCCACCCACTCACCCACTCACCCACTCACCCACCCCCCCACCCACTCACCCACCCACTCACCCACCCACTCACCCACTCACCCACCCACCCACTCACCCACCCACTCACCCACCGACTCACCCACCCACCCACTCACCCACTCACCCACCCACTCACCCACCCACTCACTCACCCACCCACCCAACCACTCACCCACTCACTCACCCACCCACCCACTCACCCACCCACTCACCCCCCCACTCACCCACCCAGCCACTCACCCACCCACTCACTCACCCACTCACTCACTCACCCCTCCACCCCCACCCACCCACCCACCCACTCACTCACTCACCCACTCACTCACCCACTCACCCACCCACCCACTCACCCACTCACTCACTCACTCACCCACTCACCCACCCACTCACCCCCCCACCCCCCCCACCCACTCACTCATCCACCCACCCACTCACTCACCCACCCACCCACTCACTCACCCCACCCACTCAGTCACCCACTCACTCACCCACTCACTCACTCACCCCCCCACCCACTCACCCACCCCCCCACCCCCCCACCCACTCACCCCACCCCCCCACCCACTCACCCACCCACTCACCCACCCACTCACCCACTCACCCACCCACTCACCCACCCACTCACCCACTCACCCACTCACCCACCCACCCACCCACTCACTCACCCACTCACCCACTCACTCACCCACCCACCCACTCACCCACCCACCCACCCACTCACCCACCCCACCTACCCACTCACTCATCCCCCCACCCCCCCACTCACCCACCCACCCACTCACTCACTCACCCACTCACCCACCCACCCACTCACCCACTCACTCACTCACTCACTCACCCACCCACCCACTCACCCACCCACCTACCCACTCACTCATCCCCCCACCCCCCACTCACCCACCCACCCACTCACTCACTCACCCACTCACCCACCCACTCACCCACTCACTCACTCACTCACCCACCCACCCACCCACTCACTCACCCACTCACTCACTCACTCATCCACTCTTCAACTGACTCATCCACTCACCCACCCACTCACTCACTCACCCCACTCACTCACCCACTCACTCACCCACTCACTCACTCACCCACTCACCCACCCACTCACTCACTCACCCCACTCGCTCACTCACCCACCCCCCCACCCCCCCACCCACTCACCCACCCCCCCCCCCCCCCCCACCCACTCACCCACCCACTCACCCACCCACTCACCCACTCACCCACCCACTCACTCACCCACTCACCCACTCACTCACCCACCCACCCACCCACCCACTCACCCACCCACCCACTCACCCACCCACCTACCCACTCACTCACCCCCCCACCCCCCCCACTCACCCACCCACCCACTCACTCACTCACCCACCCACCCACTCACTCACCCACTCACTCACTCATCCACTCTTCAACTGACTCACCCACTCACTCACTCACTCACCCCACTCACCAACCCACTCACTCACCCACCCACTCACTCACTCACTCACCCCACTCACTCACCCACCCACTCACCCACTCACTCACTCACCCACCCACCCACCCACCCACTCACCCCACTCACTCACCCCACTCACTCACCCACCCACTCACCCACTCACTCACTCACTCACCCACCCACCCCACTCACTCACCCACCCACTCACCCACTCACTCACTCACTCACCCACCCACCCACCCACTCACCCCACTCACTCACCCACCCACTCACCCACTCACTCACTCACCCACCCACCCACCCACCCACTCACCCCACTCACTCACCCCACTCACTCACCCACCCACTCACCCACTCACTCACTCACTCACTCACTCACCCCACTCACTCACCCACCCACTCACCCACTCACTCACTCACTCACCCACCCACCCACCCACTCACTCATCCACTCTTCAACTGACTCATCCACTCACCCACCCACTCACTCACTCACTCACTCACCCCACTCACTCACCCACTCACTCACCCACTCACTCACTCACCCACTCACCCACTCACCCACCCACTCACTCACTCACCCACTCACCCACTCGCTCACTCACCCACCCCCCCCACCCCCCCACCCACTCACCCACTCACTCACTCACTCACTCACCCACCCACTCACCCACCCACTCACCCACTCACCCACCCACCCACTCACTCACCCACTCACCCACTCACTCACCCACCCACCCACCCACTCACCCCACCCACTCACCCACCCACCTACCCACTCACTCACCCCCCCCACCCCCCCCCACTCACCACCCACCCACTCACTCACTCACCCACTCACCCATCTACTCACCCACTCACTCACTCACCCACCCACTCACTCACCCACCACTCACTCATCCACTCTTCAACTGACTCATCCACTCACCCCACTCACCCACCCACCCACTCACCCACTCACTCACCCACCCACTCACTCACTCACCCCACTCACTCACCCCACTCACTCACCCACTCACTCACTCACTCACCCACCCACCCACCCACTCACCCACCCACTCACTCACCCACCCACTCACCCACCCACTCACTCACTCACCCCACTCACTCACCCACCCACCCACTCACTCACCCACTCACCCACCCACTCACACACCCACTCACCCACCCACCTACCCACTCACTCACCCCCCCACCCCCCCCACTCACCCACCCACTCACTCACCCACTCACTCACTCACCCCACTCACTCACTCACCCCACTCACCCCCCCCACACCCCCCCGCCCCCACCTGCTGAGGGCTGGGGCGTACTGCCACGTGATTGGTCGCCGCAGCAGGTGGACCGGCAACTGGCGAATCAGAACCGAGGACGTCTCCAAGTGGATCCGCTCATGCTCGCAGCCCAGAAACAGCGCCCACTGGGGGGGGGGGGGTGGTAGTGGGGGGTAGTGGGGGGGGTAGTGGGGGGGGGTAGTGGGGGGGGTAGTGGGGGGGTAGTGGGGGTGGGGGGGGTAGTGGGTGGGGGGTGTGAGTGGGGGGGGTAGTGGGGGGGGGTAGTGGGGGTGGGGGGGTAGTGGGGGGTGGGGGGTAGGTGGGGGGGTAGTGGGGGGTAGCGGGAGGTAATGGGGGCGGTGGGTGTGGGGGTGAGAGGGGGGGGTAGTGGGGGGGGGTAGTGGGGGGGGTAGTGGGGGGGGTAGTGGGGGTGGGGGGGTGTGAGTGGGGGGGTAGTGGGGGGGGGGTAGTGGGGGTGGTAGTTGGGGGGTAGTGGGAGGTAGTGGGGGCGGTGGGTGTGGGGGTGAGAGGGGGGGTAGTGGGGGGTGGGGGGGGTGGTGGGGGGGGGGGGGTGGGGGGGGTAGTGGGGGGTAGGTGAGTGGGGGGGGGTGAGTGAGGGGGTGAGTGAGTGGGTGGTGGTTGAGTGGGTGGGTGAGTGGGTGAGTGAGTGAGTTGGTGAGTGGGTGGGTGGGTGAGTGGGTGGGTGAGTGAGTGAGTGGGTGAGTGAGTGGGTGGGTGAGTGAGTGAGTGGGTGAGTGGGTGGGTGAGTGGGTGGGTGAGTGAGTGAGTGGGTGAGTGAGTGGGTGGGTGAGTGGGTGAGTGGGGTGGGTGAGTGGGTGAGTGGGTGAGTCGAGTGGGTGGGGTGAGTTGTGAGTGAGTGAGTGGGTAAGTGGGTGGGTGAGTGAGTGAGTGGTTGGGTGGGGTGGGTGAGTGTGTAGGTGAGTGGGTGGGTGAGTGAGTGAGTGAGTGGATCAGTGTGTGAGGGAGGTGAGTGGGTGAGTGAGTGGGTGACTGTATGCGCGTGTGTATATAACAGCACTTGCCCCTGCAGCCCCTGCTAGAGGCTACCTGGGGTAGCTTTGCCTTTAGCTGTGTGTGGAATCCCGAAAGATAGCGGTGAACTCGGATGACCGAAGAGGTCACTGACTCGGCACACAGACAAAGCTCCCCCAGGTAGCCTCTAGCAGGGCTGTAGCGGCAAGTGCTGTCATACAGACAAAGCTCCCCCTGGTAGCCTCTAGCAGGGCCGTACGGGCAAGTGCTGTTACACAGACAAAGCTCCCTCAGGTAGCCTCTAGCAGGGCTGTAGGGGGCAAGTGCTGTCACACAGACAAAGCTCCCCCAGGTAGCCTCAAGCAGGGGGTGAGTGAGTAAGTGAGTGAGTTACTGAGTGAGTGACTGACTGAGTGACTGAGTGAGTGAGTGACTGAGTGGGTGAGTGACTGAGTGAGTGGGTGAGTGACTGAGTGAGTGACTAAGTGACTGAGTGAGTGAGTGAGTGACTGAGTGATTGAGTGACTGACTGGCTGAGTGAGTGACTGAGTGGGTGAGTGAGTGAGTGAGTGACTAAGTGACTGAGTGAGTGAGTGACTGAGTGAGTGAGTGACTGAGTGGGTGAGTGACTGAGTGAGTGGGTGAGTGACTGAGTGAGTGACTAAGTGACTGAGTGAGTGAGTGACTGAGTGATTGAGTGACTGACTGGCTGAGTGAGTGACTGAGTGGGTGAGTGAGTGAGTGAGTGACTGAGTGAGTGAGTGGGTGACTGAGTGACTGAGTGAGTGACTGAGTGAGTGAGTGACTGAGTGGACTGAGTGAGTGACTGAGTGAGTGAGTGAGTGACTGAGTGACTGAGTGAGTGACTGATTGGGGGAGTGAGTGAGTGAGTGAGTGAGTGACTGAGTGAGTGAGTGGGTGACTGAGTGACTGAGTGACTGAGTGAGTGACTGAGTGAGTGAGTGACTGAGCGACTGAGTGAGTGACTGAGTGAGTGAGTGACTGAGTGACTGAGTGACTGAGTGAGTGACTGAGTGGGTGACTGACTGATTGACTGAGTGGGTGACTCACCCATGGACTGCTCTCCACGATGGGTGAGTGGAAGTCACCCACACTGATCGGTGACCTCACAGCGCTCCTCACTCTGCCTGAGTGAGTGACTGAGTGTGAGTGAGGCTGAGTGAGTGACTGAGTGAGTGACTGAGTGACTGAGTGACTGAGTGAGTGACTGAGTGAGTGACTGAGTGACTGAGTGAGTGACTGAGTGACTGAGTGAGTGAGTGACTGAGTGACTGAGTGAGTGACTGAGTGGGTGACTGACTGATTGACTGAGTGATTGACTGAGTGAATGACTGAGTGAGTGACTGAGTGACTGAGTGAGTGACTGAGTGACTGAGTGACTGACTGACTGAGTGACTGAGTGGGTGACTGACTGAGTGACTGACTGAGTGACAACACCCCATGGACTGCTCTCCACGATGGGTGAGTGGAAGTCACCCTGACTGATCGCTGATCTCACAGCGCTCCTCACTCTGCCTGAGTGAGTGACTGACTGAGTGACTGACTGAGTGACTGAGTGAGTGAGTGACTGAGTGGATGAGTGGGTGACTGAGTGAGTGAGTGACTGAGTGGGTGAGTAGGTGGGTGACTGAGTGACTGAGGTGAGTGACTGAGTGAGTGATTGAGTGAGTGAGTGAGTGATTGAGTGAGTGAGTGGGTGACTGAGTGAGTGACTGACTGGCTGAGTGAGTGACTGAGTGAGTGAGTGACTGAGTGAGTGAGTGACTGAGTGACTGAGTGGGTGAGTGACTGACTGAGTGAGTGACTGAGTGAGTGAGTGGGTGAGTGAGTGACTGAGTGAGTGAGTGACTGAGTGACTGAGTGGGTGAGTGACTGAGTGAGTGACTGAGTGACTGAGTGACTGAGTGGGTGAGTGACTGACTGAGTGAGTGACTGAGTGAGTGAGTGGAGTGAGTGAGTGACTGAGTGAGTGAGTGAGTGGGTGACTGAGTGAGTGATGTGAGTGGGTGAGTGACTGACTGAGTGAGTGACTGAGTGAGTGAGTGGGTGAGTGAGTGACTGAGTGAGTGAGTGGGTGACTGAGTGAGTGAGTGACTGAGTGAGTGAGTGGGTGACTCACCCATGGACTGCTCTCCACGATGGGTGAGTGGAAGTCACCCACACTGATCGCTGATCTCACAGCGCTCCTCACTCTGCCTGAGTGAGTGAGTGGGTGACTGAGTGAGTGACTGAGTGAGTGAGTGGGTGACTGAGTGAGTGAGTGACTGACTGAGTGAGTGAGTGGGTGACTGACTGAGTGAGTGACTGAGTGAGTGAGTGAGTGAGTGACTGAGTGAGTGAGTGGGTGACTGACTGACTGAGTGAGTGACTGAGTGAGTGAGTGAGTGACTGACTGACTGAGTGAGTGACTGAGTGAGTGAGTGGGTGAGTGAGTGACTGAGTGAGTGAGTGGGTGACTGAGTGAGTGAGTAACTGAGTGAGTGAGTGAGTGGGTGACTGAGTGAGTGAGTGAGTGAGTGAGTGACTGAGTGAGTGAGTGAGTGAGTGAGTGAGTGACTGAGTGAGTGAGTGAGTGAGTGACTGAGTGAAAGAGTGAGTGACTGAGTGAGTGAGTGGGTGACTGAGTGAGTGACTGAGTGAGTGATTGAGTGACTGAGTGAGTGACTGAGTGAGTGAGTGAGTGACTGAGTGAGTGAGTGGGTGACTGAGTGAGTGAGTGAGTGACTGAGTGAGTGAGTGGGTGACTGCGTGAGTGAGTGACTGAGTGGGTGAGTAGGTGGGTGACTGAGTGGGTGACTCACCCATGGGACTACTCTCCACGATGGGTGAGTGGAAGTCACCCTCTCTGATCGCTGACCTCACAGCGCTCCTCACTCTGCCTGAGTGAGTGACTGAGTGAGTGAGTGAGTGACTGAGTGAGTGAGTGGGTGACTGAGTGAGTGAGTGAGTGAGTGAGTGGGTGACTGACTGAGTGAGGTGAGTGACTGAGTGACTGACTGAGTGACTGAGTGAGTGATTGAGTGGGTGACTGAGTGAGTGAGTGACTGATGTGAGTGAGTGACTGAGTGACTGACTGAGTGACTGAGTGGGTGACTGACTGAGTGGGTGATTGAGTGAGTGACTGAGTGAGTGAGTGAGTGACTGACTGAGTGACTGAGTGACTGAGTGACTGAGTGACTGACTGAGTGACTCACCCATGGACTACTCTCCCACGATGGGTGAGTGGAAGTCACCCTGACTGATCGCTGATCTCACCGCACTCCTCACTCTGCCTGAGTGAGTGACTGACTGAGTGAGTGGGTGAGTAGGTGAGTGACGTGAGTGACTGAGTGAGTGAGTGACTGAGTGAGTGAGTGAGTGACTGAGTGAGTGAGTGAGTGAGTGACTGAGTGAGTGAGTGAGTGACTGAGTGAGTGAGTGAGTGACTGAGTGGGTGAGTAGGTGGGTGACTGAGTGGGTGAGTAGGTGGGTGACTGAGTGGGTGACTCACCCATGGACTACTCTCCACGATGGGTGAGTGGAAGTCACCCTGGGTGATCGCTGACCTCACCGCGCTCCTCACTCTGCCTGAGTGAGTGACTGACTGAGTGAGTGGGGTGAGTAGGTGAGTGAGGTGAGGGAGTGACTGAGTGGGTGAGTGACTGACTGAGTGAGTGAGTGGGTGAGTGAGTGAGTGAGTGGGTGACTGAGTGAGTGACTGGGTGACTCACCCATGGACTGCTCTCCACGATGGGTGAGTGGAAGTCACCCTGACTGATCGCTGATCTCACCGCGCTCCTCACTCTGCCTGAGTGAGTGACTGACTGAGTGAGTGGGTGAGTAGGTGAGTGACTGACTGAGTGAGTGACTGAGTGGGTGAGTGACTGACTGAGTGAGTGAGTGGGTGACTGAGTGAGTGAGTGGGTGACTCACCCATGGACTGCTCTCCACGATGGGTGAGTGGAAGTCACCCTGGGTGATCGCTGACCTCACAGCGCTCCTCACTCTGCCTGAGTGAGTGACTGAGTGAGTGAGTGGGTGAGTTGGTGACTGAGTGAGTGACTGAGTGACTGAGTGAGTGAGTGAGTGACTGAGTGACGTGAGTGGGTGACTCACCCATGGACTACTCTCCACGATGGGTGAGTGGAAGTCACCCTGGGTGATCGCTGACCTCACCGCGCTCCTCACTCTGCCTGAGTGAGTGACTGAGTGAGTGAGTGAGTGATTGAGTGACTGAGTGAGTGAGTGGGTGACTGACTGAGTGGGTGAGTAGGTGGGTGAGTGAGTGGGTGACTCACCCATGGACTGCTCTCCACGATGGGTGAGTGGAAGTCACCCTGGGTGATCGCTGACCTCACCGCCGCTCCTCACTCTGCCTGAGTGAGTGAGTGAGTGACTGAGTGACTGAGTGAGTGAGTGAGTGATTGAGTGACTGAGTGAGTGAGTGGGTGACTGACTGAGTGGGTGAGTAGGTGGGTGAGTGAGTGGGTGACTCACCCATGGACTGCTCTCCACGATGGGTGAGTGGAAGTCACCCTGGGTGATCGCTGACCTCACCGCGCTCCTCACTCTGCTCCGGTAATGGACACAGCGACGGAGTCGCGGCCAGTGGTAGGAGCCTCCCAAGCGGAAGTTCTCCTGCAACATCAACATCAACAACATCAACAACATCAACAACATCAACATCAACAACAACATCAACATCAACATCTACAACATCAATAACATCATCAACAATAACAACAACATCAACAACATCAACATCAACAACATCAATAACATCATCAACATCATCATCAACATCAACATCATCATCAACAACATCAACAACATCAACAACATCAACAAAAACATCATCAACATCAACATCATCAACATCATCACCATCATCTTTACCACCATCATCTTTACCATCATCACCACCATCACCACCATAACTATCATCATTATCATTTTGTTGTTGTTGATTTTGTTGATGATATTGTTGATGTTGATGATGTTGTTGATGTTGTTGATGATGTTGTTGATGTTGTTGTTGATGTTGATGTTATTGTTGTTGTTGATGTTGTTGATGATGTTGTTGATGATGTTGTTGATGTTGTTGATGATGTTGTTGATGTTGTTGTTGATGTTGTTGTTGTTGTTGATGCTGTTGTTGATGTTGATGTTGATGATGTTGTTGATGTTGTTGATGTTGTTGATGTTGATGATGTTGTTGATGTAGCGACGTAACGGTATCGTCCCAGGACATCTCATCAACTCCCGTCTCGAACATCGCCTCCATCTCTGGGTCCACACGCTCCTGCATCAACATCAACAACAACATCAACATAATCATCAACATCAACAACATCAACAACAACATCAACAACAACATCAACAACAACATCAACAACAACATCATCAACATCAACAACAGCATCAACAACAACATCAACAACATCATCAACATCAACAACATCAACAACATCAACAACATCAACAACATCAACAACATCAACAACAGCATCAACAACAACATCAACAACAACATCAACAACATCAACAACATCATCAACATCAACAACATCAACAACATCAACAACAGCATCAACAACAACATCAACAACAACATCATCAACATCAACAACATCAACAACATCAACAACATCAACAACAGCATCAACAACAACATCAACAACATCAACATCAACAACATCAAACAACAACATCAACAACATCAACAACAGCATCAACAACAACATCAACAACATCAACAACAACATCAACAACAACATCATCAACATCAACAACATCAACAACATCAACAACATCAACAACAGCATCAACAACAACATCAACAACAACATCATCAACATCAACAACATCAACAACATCAACAACATCAACAACAGCATCAACAACAACATCAACAACATCAACAACATCAACAACATCAACAACAACATCAACAACATCAACAACAGCATCAACAACAACATCAACAACATCAACAACAACATCAACAACAACATCAAATACGTGATGGTGGTGGTGATGATGATGGTGGTGATGTTGACGGTAATGATGATGGTGGTGATAGTGATGGTGGTGATGATGTTGATGGTGGTGATGTTAGTGATGGTGATGATGGTGATGGTGTTGATGGTGATGGTGTTGATGGTGATGGTGTTGATGTTACCGTGATGAGACCCGCCAACATCATCTTGTTGAGGTAGACTACTGCGGGGTGATGTTAGTGATGGTGATGATGGTGATGATGGTGATGGTAGTGATGTTATCGTGATGCTAGTGATGGTGATGATGATGATGGTGGTGATAGTGGTGATGATGGTGATGATGATGTTGATGTTGATGATGGTGGTGATAGTGGTGATGATGGTGATGATGATGTTGATGATGGTGATGTTGATGTTACCGTGATGAGACCCGCCAACATCATCTTGTTGAGGTAGACTACTGCGGGGTGATGTTAGTGATGGTGATGTTAGTGAGGATGATGTTAGTGATGGTGATGATGGTGATGGTGGTGATGGTGTTGATGGTGATGGTGTTGATGGTGATGGTGTTGATGTTACCGTGATGAGGCCCGCCAACATCATCTTGTTGAGGTAGACTACTGCGGGGTGATGTTAGTGATGGTGATGTTAGTGAGGATGATGTTAGTGATGGTGATGATGGTGATGGTGGTGATGGTGTTGATGGTGATGGTGTTGATGGTGATGGTGTTGATGTTACCGTGATGAGGCCCGCCAACATCATCTTGTTGAGGTAGACTACTGCGGGGTGATGTTAGTGATGGTGATGTTAGTGATGGTGATGGTGGTGATGATGATGATGGTGATGATGGTGATGGTGTTGATGTTACCGTGATGAGGCCCGCCAACATCATCTTGTTGAGGTAGACTACGGCGGGGTGGACAAAGTAGAAAACGAGCGGCAGACGAAGTCGCTCCGGGCTGAGGTAGAAGGTCGACTCGTCTGGGAGAGGCGGAGAAGTCACCCACCAAGTCACTCACTCAGTCAGTCACCCAGTCACCCAGTTAGTCACCCAGTCAGTCAGTCACTCAGTCAGTCACTAAGTCACTCAGTCACCCACTCACTCACCCACTCAGTCACCCAGTTAGTTACTCAGTCACTCACTCAGTCAGTCACTCAGTCACTCAGTCAGTCAGTCACCCACTCAGTCACTCAGTCAGTCACTCGGTCACTCAGTCACTCAGGTACCCACTAAGTCACCCACTCAGTCACCCAGTTAGTTAATCAGTCAGTCACTCAGTCAGTCACTCAGTCACTCACCCACTCAGTCACTCAGTCAGTCACTCAGTCACTCAGTCAGTCACTCACCCACTCAGTCACTCAGTCAGTCATTCAGTCACTCAGTCACTCACTCAGTCACCCAGTTAGTCACTCAGTCACCCACTAAGTCACCCACTCAGTCACCCAGTTAGTCACTCAGTCAGTCACTCAGTCAGTCAGTCAGTCACTCAGTCACTCAGTCAGTCACTCACCCACTCAGTCACTCAGTCACTCACTCAGTCACTCAGTCACTCACTCAGTCACCCACTCACCCACTCACTCAGTCACTCAGTCACCCACTAAGTCACCCCACTAAGTCACCCACTAAGTCACTCAGTCACTCACTTAGTCACTCAGTCACCCACTAAGTCACCCACTCACTCACCCACTCACCCCACCCACTCACCAGCAAGTGACGTGAACAAGGTCTCCGTCAGGCTGTAGCTGTTCTCGAAATACTCCAAAGCCTCCCTGCCGATTACACAAAAACACTCATCACCATCACCACCATCACTATCATCACCGTCACCATCATCACCATCATCATCATCACCATCATCATCACCACCACCACCATCACCACCATCATCACCACCATCACCATTACCACCAACATCACCATCACTATCATCACCACCACTATCACCACCACCATCATCACCATCACCACCATCACCACCATCATCATCACCATCACACCATCACCACCATCACCATCACCACCATCACCACCATCACCACCATCACCACCACCATCACCACCACCACCACCACCATCACCACCACCACCACCACCATCACCACCACCACCATCACCACCACCACCATCACCACCATCATCATCACCATCACCACCAACATCACCATCACCACCATCACCACCATCATCATCACCATCACCACCATCACCACCACCATCACCATCACCACCACCACCATCACCACCATCACCACCACCACCACCATCAGCACCACCATCACCACCACCACCATCATCACCATCACCACCACCACCACCATCACCACCACCACCACCATCACCACCACCACCACCACCACTATCACCACCACCACCACCATCACCACCACCACCACTATCACCACCACCACCACCATCACCACCACCATCACCACCACCATCACCACCACCATCACCATCACCACCATCATCACCATCACCACCATCACCACCATCACCACCACCACTATCACCACCACCACCACCATCACCACCACTATCACCACCACCACCACCATCACCACCACCATCACCACCACCATCACCACCACCATCACCATCACCACCATCATCACCATCACCACCATCACCACCATCATCACCACCACCACCACCACTATCACCACCACCACCACCACCATCACCACCACCACCACCATCACCACCACCACCACCACCACCACTATCACCACCACCACCACCATCACCACCACCCACCATCACCACCATAATCATCACCATCACCACCACCACCATCACCACCACCACCACCACCATCACCACCATCACCACCATCATCACCATCACCACCATCATCACCATCACACCATCACCTACCACCACCACCACCACCACCACTATCACCACCACCACCACCACTATCACCACCACCACCACCATCACCACCACCACCACCATCACCACCATCATCATCACCATCACACCATCACCACCACCACCATCACCACCACCACCACCACCACCTTCACTGATAGACGTTTTCAGGTCTCACCTCCGGCTGCAGCTGTGCAAGTTGCAGGGGGGGAGACTCCGCACGGATTTCTCGCCCGTCAGAATCCACTCCATCTCCTGTGGGACATCCACACACACACAGACACACACAGACACACACACAGACACACACACACACACAGACACACACACACACAGACACACACACAGACACACACACAGACACACACACTGACACACACACACACAGACACACACATCCCCACACACAGACACACACATCCACACACACACAGACAGGTAATTGAGTGAGTGAGTGGGTGAGTGAGTGAGTGGGTGAGGGAGGGGGTGAGTGGGTGAATGAGTGGGTGAGTGAGTGGGTGAGTGAGTGGGTGAGTGAGTGAGTGGGTGAGTTAATGAGTAGGTGAGTGAGTGGATGGGTGAGTGAGTGAGTGTGTGGTGAGTGAGTGGGTTGGTGGGTGGGTGAGTGAGTGATTGGGTGGGTTGGTGAGTGGATGGGTGAGTGAGGTGAGTGTGTGGTGAGTGAGTGGGTTGGTGGGTGGGTGAGTGAGTGATTGGGTGGGTTGGTGAGTGGATGGGTGAGTGAGTGAGTAGTGAGTGAGTGAGTGGGTGAGTGGGTGAGTGAGTGAGTGGGTGAGTGAGGTGAGGCTGAGTGAGTGGGTGAGTGAGTGGGTGAGTGAGTGAGTAGTGAGTGAGTGAGTGGGGTGAGTGAGTGAGTTGGTGAGTGGATGGGTGAGTGAGTTGTGAGTGAGTGGTGAGTGTCATGCCGTACTCCACTGCGAACGTGGATTTTGACAAAAATGATGTTGGTGATGATGTTGATGATGATGTTGATGATGATGTTGATGATGATGTTGTTGATGATGATGTTGATGATGATGTTGATGATGATGTTGTTGATGATGTTGTTGATGATGATGTTGATGATGATGTTGTTGATGATGATGTTGTTGACTTAACCGAGCAAGTGATGGATCCTGACTCTTCCGGTTAGAACAGAGACACAGAGAGACAGAGAGAGACACACACACACAGAGACACAGAGATAGACACACAGAGATAGACACACAGAGAGACACAGAGAGAGAGAGACTCACACAGAGACACACACAGAGACACAGAGAGAGACACACAGAGACAGAGACACAGAGAGACACACAGAGATAGACACACAGATAGAGACACACAGAGAGAGACACACAGAGACAGACAGAGACACACAGAGAGACACAGAGAGAGAGAGACTCACACAGAGACACACACAGAGACACAGAGAGAGAGAGACACAGAGACACAGATGATGAGACGCACACAGAGAGACTCACACAGAGAGAGACTCACACAGAGACACAGAGATAGACACACAGAGAGAGACTCACACAGAGAGGGTGATAGAGAAGAGTCGTTATCTCACTCTCTGTGTGTCCATGAGCTTTATATATATGTGTGTGTGTGCGTGCGTGTCTGTGTGTGTATGTGTGCATGTGTGTGTGTGCGTGTCTGTGTGTGTATGTGTGCATGTGTGTGTGTGGGTGTCTGTGTGTGTATGTGTGCATGTGTGTGTGTGCGTGTCTGTGTGTGTATGTGTGCATGTGTGTGTGTGTGCGTGTCTGTGTGTGTATGTGTGCATGTGTGTGTGTGTGCGTGTCTGTGTGTGTATGTGTGCATGTGTGTGTGTCTGTGTGTGTGTGTGTGCATGTGTGTGTGTGCGGGGAGCGGTGACGCAACGGTTAGCACACTGAACCATCAGCTGGGTTCGATGTTGACTACCTCGCCTGGTCTACAGGAGGTCGTGGGTTCGATCTCAGGACCCTGTGAGATGTTGACTACCTCGCCTGGTCTACAGGAGGTCGTGGGTTCGATCCCGGACCCTGTGAGATGTTGACTACCTCGCCTGGTCTACAGGAGGTCGTGGGTTCGATCCCGGACCCTGTGAGATGTTGACTACCTCGCCTGGTCTACAGGAGGTCGTGGGTTCGATCCCGGACCCTGTGAGATGTTGACTACCTCGCCTGGTCTACAGGAGGTCGTGGGTTCGATCCTGTACCCTGTGAGATGTTGACTACCTCGCCTGGTCTACAGG
Source organism: Lampetra planeri (assembly GCF_965212315.1). NCBI lineage: Eukaryota > Metazoa > Chordata > Hyperoartia > Petromyzontiformes > Petromyzontidae > Lampetra > Lampetra planeri. Next base: position 16,453 of record NW_027613905.1, read on the forward strand.
AGGTCGTGGGTTCGATCCTGTACCCTGTGAGATGTTGACTACCTCGCCTGGTCTACAGGAGGTCGTGGGGTTCGATCCCGGACCCTGTGAGATGTTGACTACCTCGCCTGGTCTACAGGAGGTCGTGGGTTCAATCCCGGACCCTGTGAGATGTTGACTACCTCGCCTGGTACACAGGAGGTCGTGGGTTCGATCCCGGACCCTGTGAGATGTTGACTACCTCGCCTGGTCTACAGGAGGTCGTCTGGGTTTCTCTCATGGTCCTCCGGGATTTCCGTTCCACGTTTTAGCATCAACGTCACCACGTTCAGAGGGTTTGCCTGCTGTGAGTATGGGTCTCTGTGGGTGTCTGTGTGTCTCTGTGGGTGTCTATGTGTCTCTGTGGGTGTCTGTGAGTCTCTGTGAGTGTCTGTGAGTCTCTGTGAGTCTTTGTGGGTCTCTGTGGGTCTCTGTGAGTCTCTGTGGGTCTCTGTGGGTCTCTGTGTGTCTCTGTGAGTGTCTGTGAGTCTCTGTGAGTCTCTGTGGGTCTCTGTGGGTCTCTGTGAGTCTCTGTGGGTCTCTGTGGGTCTCTGTGAGTCTCTGTGAGTCTCTGTGGGTCTCTGTGAGTCTCTGTGAGTCTCTGTGAGTGTCTGTGAGTCTCTGTGAGTCTCTGTGGGTCTCTGTGGGTCTCTGTGAGTGTCTGTGGGTCTCTGTGGGTCTCTGTGGGTGTCTGTGAGTCTCTGTGTCTCTGTGAGTCTCTGTGGGTCTCTGTGAGTCTCTGTGGGTCTCTGTGAGTCTCTGTGGGTCTCTGTGAGTCTCTGTGGTGTCTGTGAGTCTCTGTGGGTCTCTGTGAGTCTCTGTGGTGTCTGTGTGTCTCTGTGTGTCTCTGTGAGTCTCTGTGGGTCTCTGTGAGTCTCTGTGGGTCTCTGTGAGTCTCTGTGGGTGTCTGTGAGTCTCTGTGGGTCTCTGTGAGTCTCTGTGGGTCTCTGTGAGTCTCTGTGGGTGTCTGTGAGTCTCTGTGGGTGTCTGTGAGTCTCTGTGGGTCTCTGTGAGTCTCTGTGGGTCTCTGTGAGTCTCTGTGGTGTCTGTGAGTCTCTGTGGGTCTCTGTGAGTCTCTGTGGGTCTCTGTGAGTCTCTGTGGGTCTCTGTGAGTCTCTGTGGTGTCTGTGAGTCTCTGTGGGTCTCTGTGAGTCTCTGTGAGTCTCTGTGGGTCTCTGTGGGTCTCTGTGGGTGTCTGTGTGTCTCTGTGGGTCTCTGTGTGTCTCTGTGAGTTTCTGTGGGTGTCTGTGGGTCTCTGTGGGTATCTGTGTGTCTCTGTGGGTCTCTGTGGGTCTCTGTGTGTCTATGTGGGTCTCTGTGAGTCTCTGTGGGTCTCTGTGAGTCTCTGTGGGTCTCTGTGAGTCTCTGTGGGTGTCTGTGGGTCTCTGTGAGTCTCTGTGGGTCTCTGTGGGTGTCTGTGGGTCTCTGTGAGGCTCTGTGAGTCTCTGTGTGTGTCTGTGAGACTCTGTGGGTGTCTGTGGGTGTCTGTGAGTCTCTGTGGGTCTCTGTGAGTCTCTGTGGGTCTCTGTGGGTGTCTGTGGGTCTCTGTGAGTCTCTGTGGGTCTCTGTGGGTCTCTGTGGGTCTCTGTGGGTGTCTGTGTGTCTCTGTGGGTCTCTGTGGGTCTCTGTGGGTCTCTGTGAGTCTCTGTGAGACTCTGTGGGTGTCTGTGGGTGTGTGTGAGTCTCTGTGGGTCTCTGTGGGTCTCTGTGGGTCTCTGTGAGTCTCTGTGAGTCTCTGTGGGTCTCTGTGGGTCTCTGTGAATCTCTGTGGGTGTCTGTGAGTCTCTGTGAGTCTCTGTGAGTCTCTGTGGGTGTCTGTGGGTCTCTGTGAGTCTCTGTGGGTCTCTGTGGGTCTCTGTGGGTCTCTGTGAGGCTCTGTGGGTGTCTGTGAGTCTCTGTGGGTCTCTGTGAGTCTCTGTGGGTCTCTGTGAGTCTCTGTGGATCTCTGTGAGTCTCTGTGGGTGTCTGTGAGTCTCTGAGTGTCTATGTGGGTCTCTGTGGGTGTCTGTGAGTCTCTGTGGGTCTCTGTGAGTCTCTGTGGGTCTCTGTGAGTCTCTGTGGGTGTCTGTGGGTCTCTGTGTGTCTCTGTGGGTCTCTGTGGGTCTCTGTGGGTCTCTGTGAGGCTCTGTGGGTGTCTGTGAGTCTCTGTGGGTCTCTGTGAGTCTCTGTGGGTCTCTGTGAGTCTCTGTGGATCTCTGTGAGTCTCTGTGGGTGTCTGTGAGTCTCTGAGTGTCTATGTGGGTCTCTGTGGGTGTCTGTGAGTCTCTGTGGGTCTCTGTGAGTCTCTGTGGGTCTCTGTGAGTCTCTGTGGGTCTCTGTGAGTCTCTGTGGGTCTCTGTGAGTCTCTGTGGGTCTCTGTGAGTCTCTGTGGGTGTCTGTGAGTCTCTGTGGGTCTCTGTGAGTCTCTGTGGGTGTCTGTGAGTCTATGTGAGTCTCTGTGGGTCTCTGTGGGTCTCTGTGTGTCTCTGTGAGTCTCTGTGGTGTCTGTGGGTGTCTGTGGGTCTCTGTGGGTCTCTGTGAGTCTCTGTGAGTCTCTGTGGGTCTCTGTGGGTCTCTGTGAGTCTCTGTGAGTCTCTGTGGGTCTCTGTGGGTGTCTGTGAGTCTCTGTGAGGTCTCTGTGGGTCTCTGTGAGTCTCTGTGTGTCTTTGTGGGTGTCTGTGAATGTCTGTGGGTGTCTGTGAGTCTCTGTGTGGGTCTCTGTGGGTGTCTGTGGGTCTCTGTGGGTGTCTGTGAGTCTCTGTGGGTCTCTGTGGGTGTCTGTGAGTCTCTGTGGGTGTCTGTGTGTCTCTGTGGGTCTCTGTGGGTGTCTGTGTGTCTCTGTGGGTGTCTGTGAGTCTCTGTGTCTGTGGGTCTCTGTGGGTCTCTGTGGTGTCTGTGAGTCTCTGTGTCTGAGTGTCTCTGTGGGTCTCTGTGTGTCTCTGTGGGTGTCTGTGAGTCTCTGTGTCTGTGGGTCTCTGTGGGTCTCTGTGGTGTCTGTGGGTCTCTGTGGGTCTCTGTGGTGTCTGTGGGTCTCTGTGGGTCTCTGTGAGTCTCTGTGAGTCTCTGTGTGTGTCTGTGGGTCTCTGTGGGTCTCTGTAGGTCTCTGTGGGTGTCTGAGTCTCTGTGTGTCTCTGTGGGTCTCTGAGTCTCAGAGTCTCTGTGGGTCTCTGTGGGTCTCTGTGGGTCTCTGTGTGTCTCTGTGTGTCTCTGTGAGTGTCTGTGAGTCTCTGTGTCTGTGGGTCTCTGTGGGTCTCTGTGGGTCTCTGTGAGTCTCTGTGAGTCTCTGTGTGTGTCTGTGGGTCTCTGTGGGTCTCTGTAGGTCTCTGTGGGTGTCTGAGTCTCTGTGTGTCTCTGTGGGTCTCTGAGTCTCAGAGTCTCTGTGGGTCTCTGTGGGTCTCTGTGTCCCTGTGAGTCTCTGTGGGTCTCTGTGGGTCTCTGTGAGTGTATGGGGGTCTCTGTGTGTCCCTGTGGGTCTCTTTGGGTCTCTGTGTGTCTCTGTGGGTCTCTGTGAGTCTCTGTGAGTGTCTGGGGGGTCTCTATGTGTCCCTGTGGGTCTCTGTGTCTCTGTGGGTCTCTGTGGGTCTCTATGAGTCTCTGTGGGTCTCTGTGGGTCTCTGTGAGTCTCTGTGTGTCCTCTGTGGGTCTCTGTGTCTCTCTGAGTGTCTCTGTGGGTCTCTGTGTGTCTCTGTGTCTCTGTGAGTCTCTGTGAATCTCTGTGGGTCTCTGTGAGTCTCTGTGGGTCCCAAAATTCAGGACACAAGCGAAGTTTCACGTGGAGAAATTCATTTTATTTGCAACGATCTGCAAGTTTCGATGTCCACTTTAAACAGGACAGCAGAGGGTCGTGCACTTACATAATGGTCGCGTTATCAGGATGGTCGCAGTGATGTTGTGAGCCCGTAGGAGCTCGGGCTGAACGATTAATCGATTTCAAATCGATATGCTATTGGCAAATCTTAAAGGCTGCGATTTTTACACCATTGGAACCTCATTTGCCAGTAGCAAAATATGATAATTGTCTTTTTACCCTTTTATCTGGCAACAAAACTGACACCTTTTTTACGAGGAGTCATGTTTGCATAGACCACAATACCTGCGGTCATAATGCAAACAAAAACACAACTCTGATAATGTATGTGCACTGTCCTTGAAGTTGATTGGTCCACACCCGAGACAGCTTTCCTTAGAGCCTAGTCTCACATGGTGTTGGACCAGATGACGCCAAAAGGCGCACAACTCAAAGACAATGCACCATCAGAGTTTGAGAGCTCGGGCTAAAGCATTTTACACGATGAGACATCTCCTTTACCAGTGGCAAAATATAGTAGTAGGTTTATACCCTTCCAACTGGTACAAAAACTGACACCTTTATACAAGGCATCATGTTTTGCAATAACCACAACACAAGCAGTCAAAATGCAAACAAAAAGAAACAACTCTGATGATAATGATACAGTATTCACTGTCCTTGAAGTTGATTGGTCCACACCCGAGACAGCTTTCCTTAGAGCCTAGTCTCACATGGTCCTTGAAGTTGATTGGTCCACACCCGAGACAGCTTTCCTTAGAGCCTAGTCTCACATGGTCCTTGAAGTTGATTGGTCCACACCAGAGACAGCTTTCCTTAGAGCCTAGTCTCACATGGTCCTTGAAGTTGATTGGTCCACACCCGAGACAGCTTTCCTTAGAGCCTAGTCTCACATGGTCCTTGAAGTTGATTGGTCCACACCCGAGACAGCTTTCCTTAGAGCCTAGTCTCACTTGGTGTTGGACCAGATGACGCCAAAAGGCGCACAACTCAAAGACAATGCACCATCAGAGTTTGAGAGCTCGGGGTTAAGCATTTACACCATTGGAACCTCATTTGCCAGTAGCAAAGGTGTCAGTTTTGTTGCCAGATAGAAGGGTATTCGAAAAGTCCTATTAGTTTCTGATTGGAATTTTTTTTTATTTTTGCTAGAACTTTATTTAGTTAACTTAACAACAGTTATACGTTTCGATTTAAAGCTTTCGTGACTGCAGGGATTCATCTTCTTGGTTCTTTCGGTAAAGTCACGTAGAAGGGAAGTAATAAAATAAAATAAAAATATTTTTTTTATGTTTTATTTTATTATTTTATTACTTCCCTTCTACGTGACTTTACCGAAAGAACCAAGAAGATGAACAGTTATACGTTCGATTGTTCTAGTTCAATTAAAACATTTCAACAAATACACGTTGAAAGCGATTCGTATCTTGTACGTTGCATTGGAACGCATGGAGTGGTTAAACTGTTGATGGTATCACGTGCTTTTTAAATCTGTGACACGGTCAATATTGACGTTTAAAACATGTTAATCGCAAATCAAATCGCAGGTATCTGTCAGAAATTATCGCGGTGAGACTTTTTTCCCCCAAAATCTTTACAGGCGAAGTGAACTCGGAGCCCTGATGTGACATCACAAAGATAAAGCTCCCCCGTGTAGCCTCCAGCGAGAGGATGTAGGGGCAAGTGCTGTTACCCACCCACACACTCATCCACTCACTCATCCACTCACTCACTCACACACTCACTCACTCACCCACTCAGTCATCCGCTCACTCACTCACCCACTCACTCACTCACTCATCCACTCACTCACTCATCCACTCACTCACTCACCACTCACTCACACACTCACCCACTCACTCACCCACCCACCCACTCATCCACCCACCCACTCACCCATTCACTCACTCACCCACCCACTCACTCACTCACTCACCCACTCACTCACTCACCACTCACTCACACACTCACCCACCCACTCACTCATCCACTCACTCATTCACTCACCCACTCACTCACCCACTCACTCACCCTCCCACTCACTCACTCACTCACCCACCCACCCACTCATCCACCCACCCACTCACCCATTCACTAACTCACCCACCCACCCACTCACTCACTCACCCACTCACACACTCACCCACTCACTCACCCACTCACTCACTCACCCACTCACTCACCCACACACTCACCCACTCACTCACCCACACACTCACACTCACTGTGGCTGAGTGAGTGAGTAGGCAAGTGTGTGTGTGGGTAAGCTATTGAGTGGGTATGTGAGCGAGGGTGAACGAGTGGGTGGGTGAGTGAATGGGTGAGTGGGTGAGTGAGTGAGTGGGTGAGTGGGTGAGTGAGTGGGTGAGTGGATGGGTGAGTGGGTGAGTGGGTGGGTGAGTGAGTGGGTGAGTGGATGGGTGAGTGGGTGAGTGAATGAGTGAGTGGGTGGGTGAACGAGTGGGTGGGTGAACGAGTGGGTGGGTGAGTGAATGAGTGAGTGGGTGAGTGAGTGGGTGAGTGAGTGGGTGAGTGAGTGGGTGAGTGAATGGGTGAGTGAATGAGTGAGTGGGTGGGTGAACGAGTGAGTGGGTGAGTGAATGAGTGAGTGAATGGGTGAGTGAGTGGGTGAGTGAATGGGTGAGTGGGTGAACGAGTGAGTGGGTGGGTGAACGAGTGGGTGGGTGAGTGAATGAGTGAGTGGGTGAGTGAATGGGTGAGTGAGTGGGTGAGTGAATGGGTGAGTGGGTGAGTGAATGAGTGAGTGGGTGGGTGAACGAGTGAGTGGGTGGGGTGAACGAGTGGGTGGGTGAGTGAATGAGTGAGTGGGTGAGTGAGTGGGTGAGTGAATGGGTGAGTGGGTGAGTGTGTGAGTGGGTGAGTGAATGAGTGGGTGGGGTGAACGAGTGAGTGGGTGGGTGAGTGAATGAGTGGGTGGGTGAGTGAATGAGTGGGTGGATGAGTGAGTGGGTGAGTGAGTGGGTGAGTGAATGGGTGAGTGGGTGAGTGTGTGAGTGGGTGAGTGAATGGGTGGGTGAACGAGTGAGTGGGTGGGTGAGTGAATGAGTGGGTGGATGAGTGCATGGGTGAGTGAACGACTGAGTAGGTGAGCTGGTGGGTGGGTGAGGTTGTGGTTGAGGTGGTTGAGGTGGTGGTTGTGGTCCACCTTTCCCACCGTCTCTCCCGATGCTCCCACAGCGAGCTAACCCAACTTATCTCCTGTGTGTGTGTGCTCACGGCCTGATAAGACAAATAACTCGCTCACCACCCACCCCATCTCTATCCCCCTATCTCGCTCTCTATCCCCCTATCTCGCTCTCTCTTTTGTTATGCTTTCGTTTTTTTTCTCTTTTCTTATTTTATTTTAACTTTTTTTTTCTTTTTCATTATTTTTCTTATCTTTATTTTTTTCGTTTTTTTCTCATTCTTTTTATTTCATCTTTTTTTTCTTTTATATTTTTTCCCTCTCTCTCGCTCTCTCTTTTTTTATTATCTTTGGTTTCTTTTTGTCTTTACTTTTTTATTTGTCATTTTCATAGATTTTTTTCTTTCTCTTTATTTTTTCCGTTTTTTCTTTAATCTGTTTATTTATTTTTCTTTATTTGTTATTTCTTTTTCTTTGTTATTTCTTTTTACATGTATATATATTTTTTCCCTCTGTCTCTCTCTCCCTATCTCTCGGTCTCTCCCTATTGATTTATTTTACTTTCGTTCATCATTTCGTGTTTTTTTTTTTCAATGATTTGCTTTGTGTGCCCCCCCCTCCCCCCCCCCCGTTTAAATGAAATATTTCAAGCTCTTACCCCCCCCCCCCCCCCTCTCTATCCCCCTCTCTCTCTATCCCCTCTCTCTATCCCCTCTCTCTCTATCCCCTCTCTCTCTATCCCCTCTCTCTCTATCCCCTCTCTCCCTCCCCCTATCTCACTCCCCATCTCGCTCTCTATCTCACCGTATCTTCTTCTTTTGCACAGCGGCGAGCCGAGATGGGGTTGATGATTAACGCAGTACGACAAACACCACCACCACGTTCTGTTTGGTTTCTTTATTTGAGTTTTTAAAGTTTTTAATTCCGATCGCAACTACAGCAAAGTTGCTGTGTGGATGGGTGAGTGGGTGGGTGAGTGGGTGAGTGGGTGGGTGGGTGGGTGAGTGGGGTGGGTGAGTGGGTGGGTGGGGTGAGTGGGTGAGTGGGTGGGTGGGTGGGAGAGTGAGTGAGTGAGTGGGTGAGAGGGTGGGTGAGTGAGTGGGTGAGTGGGTGAATGGGTGGCTGAGTGAGTGAGTGAGTGGGTGAGTGGGTGAGTGAATTGGTGGGTGAGTGGGTGAGTGAGTGAGTGGGTGAGTGAGTGGGTGAGTGGGGTGGGTGGGTGAGTGAGAGGGTGGGTGAGTGAGTGGGTGAGTGAGAGGGTGGGTGGGTGAGAGGGTGGGTGGGTGAGAGGGTGGATGAGTGAGTGGGTGAGAGGGTGGGTGAGTGGGTGGGTGAGTGGGTGGGAGAGTGAGTATAACAGCGCTGCTGTTATGTAAGCATGAACCTCACTCACACAGAGACCCACAGACTCACCACACAGAGACCCACAGACTCACCACACAGACTCACTCACACAGAGACCCACAGACTCACTCACACAGAGACCCACAGACTCACCACATAGAGACCCACAGGACTCACCACACAGAGATCCATAGACTCACCACACAGAGACCCACAGACTCACCACACAGAGACCCACAGAGTCACCACACAGAGACCCACAGACTCACCACACAGAGACCCACAGACTCACTCACACAGAGACCCACAGACTCACCACACAGAGATCCATAGACTCACCACACAAAGACCCACAGACTCACCACACAGAGACCCACAGACTCACACAGAGACCCATAGACTCACCACACAGAGACCCACAGACTCACCACACAGAGACCCACAGAGTCACCACACAGAGACCCACAGACTCACCACACAGAGACCCACAGACTCACTCACACAGAGACCCACAGACTCACCACACAGAGATCCATAGACTCACCACACAAAGACCCACAGACTCACCACACAGAGACCCACAGACTCACACAGAGACCCACAGACTCACTCACACAGAGACCCACAGACTCACCACACAGAGACCCACAGACTCACAACACAGAGACCCACAGACTCACCACCACCACACTCACCACTCACACAGAGACCCACAGAGACCCACAAACTCCCATAGAGACCCACAGACTCACTCACACAGAGACCCATAGACTCATCACTCACACAGAGATCCACAGACTCACCACCAATACATAGAGACCCACAGACTCACACAGAGACCCACAGACTCACCACACAGAGACCCACAGACTCACTCACACAGAGACCCATAGACTCATCACTCACACAGAAACCCACAGACTCACCACCACTACATAGAGACCCACAGACTCACACAGAGACCCACAGACTCCAATAGAGACCCACAGACTCACCACACAGACCCGTAGACTCATCACACAGAGACCCACAGACTCATCACACAGAGACCCACAAACTCCCATAGAGACCCACAGACTCACTCACACAGAGACCCACAGACTCACTCACACAGAGACCCACAGACTCACTCACACAGAGACCCACAGACGCACACAGAGACCCACAGACTCACACAGAGACCCACAGACTCACCACACAGAGACCCACAGACTCACCACACAGAGACCCACAAACTCCCATAGAGACACGGATGGTGCCCCCTCCAATCCCCCCTCTCTTATCTCTCTGTCGCTGTGTTTGTTCAGAGATGTCACTCCGCTCTGTGTCTCTGTGTCTGCTGACTCATGAGCTCAATAGCTGTGACTCAGCAAGCTGACTGAATGATTGAATGGGTGGGTGGGTGGGTGAGTGAGTGGGTGGGGTGAGTGAGTGGGTGAGTGGGTGAGTGGGTGAGTGGGTGAGTGGGTGGGAGGGTGAGTGAGTGGGTGAGTGAGTGGGTGAGTGGGTGAGTGGGTGGGTGGGTGGGTGAGTGAGTGAGTGAGTGGGTGAGTGGGTGGAGTGAGTGGGTGAGTGGGGTGGGTGGGGTGGGTGAGTGAGTGAGTGAGTGAGTGAGGTGAGTGGGTGAGTGAGTGGGTGAGTGGAGTGAGGTGGGTGGGTGGGTGGGTGAGTGAGTGAGTGAGTGAGTGGGTGAGTGAGTGGGTGAGTGGGTGAGTGGGTGGGTGGGGGGGTGAGTGAGTGAGTGAGTGGGTGAGTGGGTGAGTGGGTGGGTGGGTGGGTGGGTGGGTGGGTGAGTGGGTGGGTGGGTGAGTGAGTGGGTGAGTGGGTGAGTGGGTGGGTGGGTGGGTGGGTGAGTGAGTGGTGGGTGGGTGGGTGGGTGAGTGAGTGAGTGGGTGAGTGGGTGGGTAGGTGAGTGGGTGGGTGGGTGGGTGAGTGAGTGAGTGGGTGAGTGAGTGGGTGAGTGGGTGAGTGGGTGGGTGGGTGGGTGGGTGAGTGAGTGAGTGAGTGGGTGAGTGGGTGAGTGGGTGAGTGGGTGGGTGAGTGGGTGGGTGGGTGAGTGAGTGGGTGAGTGGGTGAGTGGGTGAGTGGGTGGGTGGGTGGGTGGGTGAGTGAGTGGGTGGGTGGGTGAGTGAGTGAGTGGGTGAGTGGGTGGGTAGGTGAGTGGGTGGGTGGGTGGGTGAGTGAGTGAGTGGGTGAGTGAGTGGGTGAGTGGGTGAGTGGGTGAGTGAGTGAGTGGGTGAGTGGGTGAGTGAGTGGGGTGGGTGAGTGAGTGGGTGAGTGAGTGGGTGGGTGAGTGAGTGAGTGGGTGAGTGGGTGGGTAGGTGAGTGGGTGGGTGGGTGGGTGGGTGAGTGGGTGGGTCGGTGAGTGGGTGGGTGGGTAAGTGAGTGGGTGGGTGAGTGGGTGGGTGGGTGAGTGAGTGGGGTGGGTGAGTGAGTGGGTGGGTGAGTGGGCGGGTGGGTGAGTGGGTGGGTGAGTGGGTGGGTGGGTGAGTGAGTGAGTGGGTGGGTGGGTGAGTAGGTGAGTAGGTGATGAGTAGGTGAGTGAGTAGGTGAGTGTATAGGTGAGTAGGTGAGTGAGTGGGTGGGTGAGTGAGTGGGTGGGTGAGTGGGTGAGTGAGTAGGTTATGAGTAGGTGAGTGTATAGGTGAGTAGGTCAGTGAGTAGGTGAGTGGGTGAGTGACTGACTGAGTGACTGACTGAGTGACTGAGTGAGTGACTGACTGAGCGAGCGAGTGGCTGAGCGAGTGACTGACTGACTGAGCGCGTGAGTGAGTGACTGAGTGAGTGGCTGAGTGACCGACTGACTGACTGACTGACTGAGTGAGCGAGTGACTGACTGAGTGAGTGGCTGAGTGACTGACTGACTGACTGAGTGACTGACTGAGTGAGTGAGTGACTGAGTGAGTGGCTGACTGACTGACTGAGTGAGTGAGTGACTGAGTGAGTGGCTGACTGACTGAGCGACTGACTGACTCAGCGAGCGAGCGAATAACTCCCGCTCTAGCGAGCTTTACCACCACCCCCCTCACCACCCCCCCTCACCACCCCCCCTCACCACCCCCCTCACCACCCCGCTGGTAGCGCCACCGCCACACGGCGACCCTTGACCTGTCCCAGGCAGCCTGCATCGAGTCCAGGGCGGGCCGAACGTCGAGTGTGGAGAAACGCACGGAGCCCGAATCCACGGCGCCCACGTCGTAGTAGTCAATGACGTAGCGAACCTCGCGACCACAGCGGTCCACCACCCAGTCGTGGCGGTCAAACGGGAGTTCGTAGCTGGTGGGGGGGGGGGGTGGGTGGGTGGGTTAGTGGGTTGCAGAGAAGGTGGGTGGGTGGGTGGGTGAATGGGTGAATGAGTGAGTGGGTGGGGTGGGTGGGTGGGTGAGTGGGTGGGTGGGTGAGTGGGTGGGTGGGTGGGTTGGTTAGTGGGTGGGTTGGAGAGAAGGTGAGTGAGTGGGTGGGTTGGTTAGTGGGTGAGTGAGTGAGTGAGTGGGTTAGTGGGTGGGTGGGTGAGTGGGGTGGGTGAGTGAGTGAGTGGGTTAGTGGGTGGGTGGGTGAGTGGGTGGGTTGGTGAGTGGGTGAGTGAGTGAGTGAGTGGGTGGGTGAGTGGGTGGGTGAGTGGGTGGGTGGGTGGGTGGGTGGGTGAGTGGGTGGGTGGGTGGGTGGGTGAGTGAGTAAGTGAGTGAGTGAGTGGGTGGGGTGGGTGGGTTAGTGGGTTGCAGAGAAGGTGGGTAGGTGGGTGAATGGGTGGGTGAGTGAGTGGGTGGGTAGGTGAGTGGGTGGGTGGGTGGGGTGAGTGAGTGGGTGGGTGGGTGAGTGGGTGGGTGAGTGGGTGGGTGGGTGGGTGGGTGGGTGGGTGGGTGGGTGGGTGGGTGGGTGGGTGAGTGAGTGAGTGAGTAAGTGAGTGAGTGGGTGGGTGGGTGGGTGGGTGGGTGGGTGGGTGAGTGAGTGGGTGGGTGAGTGGGTGGGTGAGTGGGTGGGTGGGTGGGTGGGTGAGTGGGTGGGTGGGTGGGTGAGTGAGTGAGTTGGTGAGTGGGTGGGTGAGTTGGTGAGTGAGTTGGTGAGTGAGTTGGTGAGTGAGTTGGTGAGTGAGTGGTGAGTGAGTTGGTGAGTACCCCAGCCAGTGACGTATCCGTGCGCGTGGTGAGTATTCCTTTGCCTTGCCACCAAAGCGAACCAAAGTGGGTCCACACGGACACTCCCTGTGACACACACACACACAGACACACACACACAGACACACACACAGACACACACAAACACACACACACAGACACACACACAGACACACACAGACACACACACAGACACACACACAGACACACACAGACACACACACACAGACACACCCCACAGACACACACACCCACAGACACACACACACAGACACACACACAGACACACACACAGACACACACACACACACAGACACACACACAGACACACACAGACACACACACAGACACACACACACACACAGACACACACACAGACACAAACACACAGACACACACACACAGACACACACACACACACAGTGACACACACACAACACAGACACACACACAGACACTCAGTGAGTCACTCAGTCACTCACTCAGTCACTCACTCAGTCACTCACTCAGTGAGTCACTCACCCAGTCACTCACTCACTCAGTCACTCACTCCCTGTGACACACAGACACTCACTCAGTCAGTCAGTCAGTCACTCAGTCACTCACCCTCTCAGTCAGTCAGTCACTCAGTCACTCACCCACTCACTCAGTCACTCAGTCAGTCAGTCAGTCACTCAGTCAGTCAGTCACTCACCTACTCACTCAGTCAGTCACTCAGTCACTCACCCACTCACTCAGTCAGTCAGTCAGTGAGTCAGTCACTCAGTCAGTCACTCAGTCACTCACTCACTCAGTCACTCAGTCAGTCAGTGAGTCAGTCAGTCACTCAGTCAGTCACTCAGTCACTCACTCAGTCACTCAGTCAGTCACTCAGTCAGTCACTCACTCAGTCACTCAGTCACTCACTCACTCAGTCACTCAGTCAGTCAGTGAGTCAGTCAGTCACTCAGTCAGTCACTCAGTCACTCACTCAGTCACTCGGTCAGTCACTCAGTCAGTCACTCAGTCAGTCACTCACTCAGTCACTCAGTCACTGATCGTAGTGAGTGACTGAGTGAGTGACTGAGTGAGTGATTAAGTGAGTGAGTGACTGAGTGACTGAGTGAGTGACTGAGTGACTAACTGTGTGACTGAGTGAGTGACTGACTGACTGACTGAGTGACTGACTGACTGACTGAGTGACTGACTGAGTGACTGACTGACTGAGTGACTGACTGAGTGACTGACTGAGTGAGTGACTGAGTGAGTGAGTGACTGAGTGAGTGACTGACTGACTGAATGACTAACTGACTGACTGAGTGACTGACTGAGTGAGTGACTGACTGAGTGACTGACTGAGTGAGTGACTGAGTGACTGACTGACTGAGTGACTGACTGAGTGAGTGACTGAGTGAGTGAGTGAGTGACTGACTGACTGAGTGAGTGACTGAGTGACTGACTAACTGACTGACTGACTGAGTGAGTGACTGAGTGACTGACTGAGTGACTGAGTGACTGACTAACTGACTGACTAAGTGACTGACTGACTGATCGTACTTGATGTGCAGGGCCTCCCACTTGAGTATCTCGAGCCAGGCCTGCTCATTGGTCGTGTTGTGGATGCGGATGATGTTGGTCATGTCGCCCGGGTCTAGGTCGTCATCCTTCCAGCGCCACCTACAACAACAATAACAACATCAACAACATCAACAACATCAACAACACACAGAGACACAGCCACACAGAGACACACAGAGACACACAGAGACACACAGAGACACACAGAGACACACACAGAGACACACAGAGACACACACAGAGACACACAGAGACACAGAGACACACACAGAGACTCACAGAGACACACACAGAGACACACACACAGACACACACAGACACACACAGACACACACAGACACACACACACACAGACACACACAGACACACACACAGACACACACACACACAGACACACACAGTGACACACAGACACACACAGACAGACACACACACACAAAGACACACACACACACACAGACACACACAGACACACCCTTTGCGCAGCATGGCGTTCCAGAACATCTGCTCGGAGGGGTAGACCCAGTTGGCGCTGCTACCGGCTCGAGGAATCGTAGATTCTTCCCTCAACGTGGGCAGTGGGAACGGCTGGTCCGGTGCCGGTAGCTGATTCGGTGGTGGCATCTGGGTGGGTGGGAGGGTGAGTGGGAGGGTGGGTGGGTGGGTGAGTGGGTGGGTGGGTGAGTGGGTGGGTGGGTGGGTGAGTGGGTGGGTGAGTGGGTGGGTGGGTGAGTGAGTGGTGTGAGTGCGTGGGAGAGTGAGTGGGTGAGTGGGTGGGTCAGAGGGAGAGTGAGTGGGTGGGTGAGTGGGTGGGTGGGTGAGTGGGTGGGTGAGTGGTGGGTGGGTGAGTGGGATGGGTGGAGTGGGTGGGGGGTGGTGGGTGGGTGGGTGGGAGGGTGGGTGGGTGAGTAGGTGGGAGGGGTGGAGTGAGTGGGTGGGTGAGTGGGTGGGGTGGGTGGGTGGTTGGGTGGGTGAGTGGGAGGGTGGGAGGGTGGGGAGTGGGTGGGTGAGTGGGTGGGTGGGGTGAGTGGGTGGTGAGTGGGTGAGGGAGTGGGTAGGGTGAGTGGGGTGGGTGGGAGGGTGGGTGGAGTGGGTGGTGGGTGGGTGAGTGAGTGGGAGGTGGGTGGGTGAGTGGGAGGGTGAGTGGTGGGTGGGTGAGTGGGTGGGTGGGTGAGTGGGTGGGTGAGTGGGTGAGTGGGTGGGTGGGTGGTGGGTGAGTGGGTGGGTGGGTGAGTGGGTGTGGTGGGTGATGTGGGTGGGAGGGTGGGGAGTGGGTGGGTGGGTGGGTGAGTGGGTGGGTGAGTAGGTGGGTGGAGTGGTGGGTGGGAGGGTGGAGTGGGTGGGTGGAGTGAGTGGGTGGTGGATGGTGTGAGTGGGTGAGTTGGGTGAGTGGGTTGGTGGGTGGGTGAGAGGGGGGAGGGTGGGAGGGTGGGGAGTGGGTGGGTGAGTGGGTGGGTGGGTGAGTGGGTGGTGAGGTGGGTGGGTGGGTGAGTGGGTGGGTGGGAGGGTGGGTGAGGGGGGAGTGGGTGGGTGAGTGGGTGGGGTGGGGGGGGGAGTGGGTGGGGTGTGTGGGTGGGGTGAGTGGGTGAGGTGGTGGGTGTGGGGGAGTGGGGGTGTGGGGTGGGGGGAGTGGGTGGGGTGGGTGGGTGGGGGTGGTGGGTGGGTGAGGGGTGGGTGGGTGAGGGTGGTGGGTGGTGGGTGGTAGTGAGCGTGATTGAGGAGG